>NW_006408583.1:7137896-7139210 GCF_000296735.1 Chrysochloris asiatica
TTGAACATTGATCATTTCTTTTTGGTACAGTGGCTCTGTGTATTCCTTTCATCTTCTTTTGCTGCTTCCTGCATCATTCAATATAACAAGTTGAGGCTAGAATGTTTTATTCAGTTCTTTTAGCTTGAGAAACACTGAGCATGTTCTTCCCTTTTAGTTTTCTAACTCCAGGTCTTTGCACATTTCATTAGAATACTTGATGGTCTTTTGGAGCTGCCTTTTGAAATTTTCTGTTCAGCTCTTTTTACCTTCTCATTTCTTCCATTTACTTTAGTATCCCTACACTGGAGAGCAAGTTTCAGTCTCTTCTGACATCCATTTTGGTCTTTCTTTCTTGTCTTCTTAATGACCTTTCATCCTGTATCATGTTCTTGTGGTCATCCCATAACTCTTCTTTTCATTAGTGTCTAATGCCATCATATCTGCCCTTGAAATGGTCTCTAAATTCAGGTAGGATATGTTCAAGGTCATATTTTGCCTTTCATGGGCTTGTTTTAATTTTCTTCAGTTTCAGCCTGAACTTGCATATGAGCACTTGATGACCTGTTCAGTCTGTTTCTGTCCTTGTTTTGGCTGATGATATGAAGCTATTCCACAATCTCTTCCCACAGATGTAGTCAATTTGATATTTGTATATTCTATCTGGTGGGGTCCATGTGTGTATTAGTCTTTTATGTTATTTAAAAAAGATATTTGCAATGAATAAATCATAGGTCCTGCAAAAGTCTATCATGTGCTCTCCAGCATCATTTCTATCACCAAGGTTATTTTTTCCTACTATGGATCCTTCCTCTTTGTCTCCAACCTTTACATTCCAAACCTTCATTTCATATTTAATCAATTTCAGGCTGAAGATAATAGAAATCTTCAATTTAATCCTCACTGACTTTAGTGGTTGGTGAGTACATTTGCATAACAGTGGTAGGCATATGGATATTATCCTATTACACACAGCATTGTACTTCAAGAAAAATCTTGAAATGTTCTTCTTGACAAATGCAATGCCATTCCTCTTCGATTTGTGGTTCCCATTATAGTAAACTGTGTGTCTGTCAGATTCAAAATGGTCAATACCAGTCCGTTTCAGCTCACTAATGCCTAGGATACTGATGCTTATATGTTCCATTTCATTTTTGACAATTTATAATTTACCTAAATTCATATTTCATATATCCCACATTCTGATCATTAATGTAAATTTACAGTTGTTTCTCATTACTTTGATGTGTACCCCATCAGCCAATGAAGACTCCAACAGCTTTACTCCTTTCACATCATCGTGGTCAATTCTACTTTGAGGAAGCAGCTCTTCCC
>NW_006408583.1:7140600-7141875 GCF_000296735.1 Chrysochloris asiatica
TGGTGAACACCTTTGCTAATTTTAAACCATTCAAAGTTCCCTTGTTCTATTCAAGCAATTGCCTCTTGGTCTATGTATTGGTTCCTCATGAGCACAATTAAGTGTTCCAGAATACTCATTCTCCGCAGTGTTGTTCATAGCTTGTCATGATCCACACAATTGAAAGCCTTTATGTAGTCAATAAAGCATAGGTAGATATATTGTTGGTATTCTCGCCTTCAGCCAAGATCCATTTGACATCAGCAATGATATCCCTCATTTCACATCCTCTTCTGAATTTAGCTTAAACCTCTGGAAGTCCTGTCAATATATGGTGGCAGCCATTTCTGTTTTACCTTTATTAAAACTTCACTTACATGAAATATCAATGATATTGTCTGATGATTTCTGCATTCCATTGGGTAATTTCTCTTTGGAATGGGCACAAATACAGATCTCTTCCAATCAGTTGGCCAGGCATAGATAAGTGAGTGCCTCCAGTGTCACATCAGTTTGTTGAAAGATTTCCATTTGTGTTCCATCTATTCCCAGCTTCAATGCACGTGGACTTCTTCCTTCAGGATCATTGGCCCTTGATCATATGCTACCTCTTAAAATAGTTGAATATCGACCATTTCTTTTTGGTATAGTGACTCTGTATTCTTTCAATCTTCTTTTGATGCTTTCAGCATCATTCAATATTTTGTGCATTGAATCCCTCAATACTGAAAGTTCAGATTTGAACTTTTTCTTCAGTTCCCTAAGTTTGACAAATGCTGAGCATGTTCTTCCCTTTTGATTTTCTAACGCCAGGTCTTTGCACATTTCTTTATAATATTTGACTTTTACGTCTTGAGCTGGCCTTTGAAATTTTCTGTTTGACTCTTGGACCTTCTCATTTCTTCCATTTGTTTTAGCATCTCTACCCTGGAGAGCCCACCGCTCATCTGTCAATATGTCATACTGTGGTGGCTTGTGAGTTGCTGTGATTCTGGAAGCTATGCCACCGGATTTTAATTACCAGCAAGGTCACCCATAATGGACAGGTTTCAGATGAGCTTCCAGATGAAGACAGACTAGGAAGAAGGAGTGACAAACTATTTCCAAATATTTAGTCACTGAAAACCTTATGAACAGCAGAGAAACATTGTCAGATACAGTGCCACAAAATGAGCACCTCAGGTTGGAAGGGACTAGATCAGTCATGAGGTACAACACGGTCTGTGATAGAATAATATCCATGCACCTACAGGGAAGACCAGTTAATATCACTATTATTCAAATTTACGCACCAAC
>NW_006408583.1:7141975-7145737 GCF_000296735.1 Chrysochloris asiatica
AAATATGGCCTTGGTGATACAAATGATGCTGGATATCGCATGATAGAATTCTGCAAAACCAATAATTTGTTCATTTCAAATACCTTCTTTAGACAGCATAAGAGATGACTATACACACGGACCTCGTCCGATGGAATACATAGCAATCAAGTTGAAAACATCTGTGGAAAGAGACGATGGAAAAGCTCCATATCATCAATCAAAACAAGGCTAGGGGCAGATTGTGGAACAGACCATCAATTGCTCATATGCAAATTCAAACTGAAGCTGAAGAAAATGTAAACAAGTCCACGAGAGCCAAAATATGACCTTGAATATATACCACCTAAATTTAGAGATCATCTAAAGAACAGATTTGATACATTAAACACTAAAG
This sequence comes from Chrysochloris asiatica, assembly GCF_000296735.1. Classification (NCBI taxonomy): domain Eukaryota; kingdom Metazoa; phylum Chordata; class Mammalia; order Afrosoricida; family Chrysochloridae; genus Chrysochloris; species Chrysochloris asiatica. The sequence goes on from NW_006408583.1 coordinate 7,142,352, forward strand.
ACCGAAGACCAGAAGAGTTGTGGGATGACATCAAGAACATCATACTAGAAGAAAGCAGAAAGTCATTAAGAAGACAAGAAAGAAGGAAAAGGTCAAAATGGATGTCAGAAGAAACACTGAAACTTGCTCTCCAGCGCAGAGACACTAAAGCATATGGAAGAAATGAGGAGGTCCAAAAACTGAACAGAAAATTCCAAAGATCAGCTCAAGAAGATAAAGCCAAATATTACAACAAAATGTGCAAATATCTGGAGTCAGAAAACCAAAAAGGAAGAAAATGCTCAGCATTTCTCAAGCTGGGGGGACTGAAGAAAAAATTCAAGCCTCGACTTTCATTATTGAAAGAATCTCTGGGCAAATTATTGAATGATGAAGAAAGCATCAAAAGAAGATGGAAGGAATACAGAGTCACTGTACCAAAAGGAAATAGTTGATGTTCAACCATTTCAAGACGTAGCATATGATCAAGAGACAATGATACTGAAGGAAGAAGTCCAAGGTGCATTGAAGGAATTGGCAAAGAACAAGGCACCAGGAATTGATGTAATAAAAATTGAAATCTTTCAAGTAAGTGAGGCAACACAGGAGGCACTCACTCATCTATGCCAAGAAATTTGGAAGACAACTATTGGTCTATTGATTGGAAAAGATCCGTATTTGCGCCCATTCCAAAGAGAGGTGACCCAACGGAATGTGGAAAAAAAATCAGACAATATCTTTGATATCCCATGCGAGTAAAGTTTTACTAAAGGTAATACAGAAATGGCTGCAAGCATACATTGACAGAGAACTTCCAGAGATTCAAGCCGGATTCAGAAGAGGACGTGGAACAAGAGATATCATTGCTGATGTCCAACGGATCTTGGCTGAAAGCAGAGAATATCAGAAAGATATTTACCTGTGCTTTATTGACTACACAAACCTTTTGATTGTGAGGATCATGACAAGCTATGGACAACATTGAGAAGTATGAGTATTCCAGAACACTTAATCGTGTTCATGAGGAATCTGTACATGGACCAAGAGGCAGTTGTCATAAATTTGAATATCGGTTGTATTAACTGGTCTTCCTTGTAGGCATATGGATACTATCCTATCACAGATAGCATTGTATTTCGTGACTAATCTTGATATGTTCTTTTTGACAATGAATGCAACACCATTCCTCTTCAATTTGTCATTCCTGACATAGTGAACCATGTGATTGTCAGATTCAAAATGCCCAATACCAGTCCATTTCAGCTCAGTAATGCCTAGGATATTGATATTTATACGTTCCACTTCATTTTTGACAAAATTTCTAATTTTCCAGTATTCATAAATCCTACATTCCATATTCTGATTGTTAATGGATGTTTACAGCTGTTGCTCTTCATTTTGAGATGTGCCCCATCAGCAAATGAAGGTCCCGAGGGTTTTACTCCATTCCCGTCATCACAGTGAACTCTTTGAGGAGGCAGCTCTTCCCCAGTCGCATTTTGAGTGCCTTCCAACCTGAGGGGCTCATATTCTGGCACTGTATTTGGCAATATTCTGTTGTTCTTCATCATGTTGCAGTATTCAATATTCTGGTCCTGACAGTGTCCAACTTATAGCGATCCTACATAGGGTTTCTGAAGAGCAGTTGGTGGGTTTGAGCCATTCACCTGGCAATTTCCTGCCCAGTACTTACCCTGCAGCACCATACCAGGACTTCTGAACTATTCTACTCGTGTAGTTTCTAAAATCAGTCCAATATGGTCCCAGCCCTGATCCCAAGGTACCTAGAGAAGACCAATCTTATCTTATTTGCCATTTTCTTTGGTTGTATCCTCATACCCCACCTAGGATAGTTCAAGACTCCAGGTCAAAACAGTGGCCAAAGCCCTGTCAGTAATCCATGGTAACTCTCACCAGGAGTTCCTTGCTCAGGTAATCACAGTGCCCTGGAAAAGAAAAGACAAATCCACTCATTTTTGTTGGTTTTATCTGCCCTCTAGTCAACCCAAACTAAGAGATTCAAATGCCCCATCCTTGCACCATCCCCATGATGGTCATGTGCCGTGGTGTCAGTGCCGACTCTTAAGGACTCTGTTTAGGGTTTCTCAGTCTGTAAATCTTTATGGAAGCAGAAAGCCTCATCTTTCTCCAGTGGAACCACTGGCAGTTTCAAACTGCTGACCTTAAGATTAGCAGCCTGACTCATAACCACTACGTTACCAACCCTCCTATGATGGGTTGGCGATCTTTATTTTACCTTTCTGACTCACCTCATCTACATGTTTTGATGCTGTTAGCTTCTTGATTTTATCTGAAGGTGTTAATGGAAGGTTTTCAGATAACAACATATTCCTTTTCCAAATGGTCCTTTTATAATTTGTTGACAGAAACATGAAGCTGATGCTTACCAAGCCATCCCCTTGAGGAATAACCACTAACTCTACGCATGTGCAAGCAATGATAACACTTCTGAGCTGCCAGTAGTGATTATAAAACACCATCAATTGTAAGACACATCAGTAAAATTTTACATGCATGTGATGTTAATGCTATTGTTCTATGATTTCCATGTTCTGTTGTATCACCACCTTTCTTTGGAATGGACACTAATGTATGTTCCTGGATATTGTTTGTTAGATTCTTGCCTTTAAGAATTTGAGCAGGAGCCTCAAATAGAACTACAGAAGGAAGTCACCTTTATTGAGAAAGAGAAGGCTGGCCTGGCACACCTGCCACAGAGTTACTAGGGAATCCACGCACCTAGGTCCCAAGGCTGGGCTTTTATACAGGACAAAATAAGGAAGTGGGGCAAGGTGACCAATCAGGTAAGGGGATTTAGTTTGTTCCTTTACCTGAGGTCCAGGAGGTAGTATCCTTCAGTCATCTGGCATTATATGCTTCTGGCTGCTCGAGATGGAGTCAGTTCAAAGGATTCTGTGATATATGTTGTCACCTACAATGGGATGGCTTCTTCAAGGGGCATTCTCAGGGAAGGACACTTACCAGTTTGGGTCTGACTCAAGCTTGTTTTGAACTGGCTTTTGTGGTTTTCTGTTAGTAGCCAACAGTGGCTCTTCTGTCCCTAACATAGATCTTGATTCTAATTACACAGAGACAGTGCTTTAGTCAGAGGCAAAGGGAATGCAAGTTACAAACCTCCAAAGGTTTCCGTTTGAGTTTTCTTCTGACTTGTGTTTAAATTTTTCTGAGGTCTTCAGCTACTGTTCAAATTTTTAACGTTTTTCAATTAATATAACCTTAGTAATTTAACATTAAGGAACTCTGGTAGTGTAGTGGTTAGAATCAGGCTGCGAACCGCAAGGTCAGCCGTTCGAAACTACCAGTTGATACGCGGGACAAAGATGAGGCTTTCTGCTCCCGTAAAGATTTACAGCCTCGGGAACCCT
>NW_006408583.1:7147157-7157420 GCF_000296735.1 Chrysochloris asiatica
AGGATCGAGCAGTGTTTCATTCTGCTGTGCATAAGATCGGTATGGGTCGGTACCGACTCCATGGCACCTAACAACAGCAACAAGGAAGTGTTCATCCGCAAGTACTCAGTCAATGAGGAACCGGGGGAGGGGCTTTCGAGTTAGGAGATAAAGATGCTTGTAAAACGGTCATGTGGTGTGTCTGCCCATTTTGCCTTCTGGGTTTGGCACCTGATTTTACAAAATCAAATAATAATAAAGGCTCACTCTTGCTAAAATGAGTACAGACTGGATTTCTTGAATGACAGTAAGCACTCACGATAACTCATCAGTGACCTCTTAGGGGAAAAGGTGGTCCTCCCCACCCCAGTTCTCCTTCTGGAGACCCATCAGGGTAAGGTCTTAGGGTTTATACTGACCCACCAGTTGCCTAGAGGCACCGAGACAGTATGGGGTATCATTTCTCACAACAGCAACAACAAAAATGGGCAAAATATTTTCAGCATTGCTTTAGAGCCAGTGATCTGAAGGCATTTGGTCTGGGGAAAACTAGGCCCTGCAGTCAGAGCTCTCACTCAATCTTGAGTTCTGATACAAAATTCAGATGTCACCCAGAGTCCTTCACAAACTGCTAACAGCTGACAACTTCACAGACAACTTTGAGTTCATTCTGGGGAAGTTGAAAGAGGCAGCTTCACCCTCAGGCTGACTGTAGCTGAGAGGATTAAGGCCACTCCCCTATTCAACCCAGAGAGGGACGTGCCTGGGCATGCCCCTTAATGGAAATTGGGATGGGGTGGGGGGGATCCTCAGGGTTATCACTCATCCCCTGAAAGCCTCAGGGCCAATCCTAAAAGCTTTTCTAACCTACAATAGTCTCCTGCCTGCTTCAGTAGTCCAGCCTGGAGCTGGGATGTATTGATGTGCCACCAGTCATGGTTTTGTGACAAAAATTTCTCTGTTTACCATACCCTATAATCTCATGAAATAATTCTTGGAAATACCATCATTGCCCTATGTTGATAGACTCCCCCATCCAGAAGACCTGCTTTTGTTTATGTCTTGTCTTTGTCCTATTGAAGACTTAATAAAAAGATCACTGCCAAACATATCTGAATTTGGGGGCCTATCATAATATTGATTTATATTAACATACGAATAATAGTTTAGTACCACATTCAGATGTCTGATATGAATGGAGCCTGGGAGATGCATAGTAACAGCAGTAAGCGGTGCCCTACTGAGTTCTGACTCAGTATTTTGCTTGTGGTCATTTTAGTCTGACTATCAGATTCAGGAAAGGACATGTTTTGGTAAACTGCCCTAACTGGGAAGTCAGGATACCAGCATAGTCTTTACATAGTCTATAACAATATTTATTTTATCTAGGTAAATTTCTGATCTGAAATAACCAGTTCAACTGGTTGCACAAAAGGAAATCCAGTCACAGGACTTCCATAGGAAATAAGTACAGGCATTTGCTTCAATGAAGCAAGAAGTATGTGATCAAAGATGAAGTTTCCTATATTTTCCTGTTGTTGTTGGCCATCGTTTTTGTCAACTATGGCGACTCCATGAGCCATGGAATGAGACACCGTCCAATCCTGTGCCAATTTTGGAAATAAATCACCAGATTCTTCTTCCTAGTCTATCACAGACTAGAAACTCCATAGTTCATGGACTGTGACTCATACCCAAGTTTCCCACATGGGAAAGCAGGAATTCTACCAGTGAATCATGAATGCCCTATTTTCCTACCAGGAGTTTTCATTGTAACAGAGCTGGAGACCCATAGTAAATCCAGAATTCTCAAAATGTAGTCCCCAACTGGCGCTGTGCTTGGTAGTTCAAGCTCGCCAGCTGCTCCTCAGAAACCCTATACAGAGTCACTGTGGGTTGGAACTGACTCAACAGCACTTAAACAACAACAGCAACTGGCAATGGCAGTTGGTCTGTGAAATGTTTAGAAATGCACATTGTTGGGTCCACTGGTTGTTGTTGTTGTTAAGTGCTGCTGAGTCCGTTTTGACCCACAGCACCCCTGTATGGGATTTCTTAGGAACAGCTGGTGGGTTTGAACCACAGACCCTGTGGTTCAAACTGACCTTGCAGTATAACACATTATCTTGCTGCATCACACCAGGACTCTGGGTCCACTAGAGACCTATTGAATTCAGATAGTGGGGCTGGAGTCCAGCAGTCTGTGTTTTACTAAGGGCTCTAGGAACTCTGGTTTCTCACACTTAACTTTGAGAACCACTGTTTTAACCCATGTATGACAGAGCCCAAAATTTACTATGGATTCTCCACTTGCTTCCCTGAAGGGAAACAAAAAAACTCAAAAGCTGCTGCTTTTGCAACTGCCTAGGAAAGGAGGAAGAGGAGCCCCACAAGGAAGTCACGGTTCTCTCAGGCTCACCACCAAGAGACCAGGCGCCTTGAGTCTATCCATGTACTTCAGCAAGGAGGGAAGCAAGCTGGCAAGATTGTGTTTGTTTTTCTTATCTAAGAGAAGTCTCCACATTGAGAACTGTGGGCGTGGGCTGTTGGACCGGCTGCCCCACAAGAAGGGGCTGGCTGCCCTGTCTGCAGAGTTGTTTACTAGAGGCCATTTCCTGCTGTTGTCATTAGACTTCTCTTTAGAAGGGCCTCTTTCCTTTCTCTAATCGGCACTGGAAAACCACAAGCAATGGTAAAATAAGCAATGTAGTATAAAAGTAAAAGTAAATAGGTTCTGACTGGAAGTCTGAGGCTTCATCAGTGCTTGAAGGCCGTGGAATTTGTTAACATGTGTTCTGACGGTTGCTTCTGTGTAGATACGTGTGGTTTCATTAACAGTAGCTTACAAAGATTTAACTAGCAGTTTTTGAGCACCTGCTTTGTGCGGGATTCCTGGGGAATAAAATGACTATAAAATGTTGATCTTGGCCTCATGGAAGTAAATCTAGTAGAGACACAAGGCAGCCATTACAATATTGTTCTTGGCCTTCTTTTCTTGACTTCTTAAGGACCTTTTGCTTTCTTTCTGTATGATGTTCTTGATGTCCTCCCACAACTCTTCTGGTCTTTGGTCATTAGTGTCTCATGCATCAAATCTCTTCTTCAAATTATATATAAATTCAGGTGAGATGTGTTCAAGGTCATATTTTGGCTCTTGTTGACTGGTTTTAATTTTCTTCAGCTTCAGCCTGAACTTGCCTATATACAACTGATGGATCTGTTCCACAGGCTGATGGCATGAAGCTTTTCCCCTGTCTCTTTCCCCAGATGTAGTCAATTTGATTTCTGTGTATTCCATCTGATGAGGTCCATGTGATAGTCATCTTTTATGTTGTTTAAAAAAGGTATTTGCAATGAACAAGTCATTGGTCTTGCAAAATTCTATCATGCAATCTCCGACATCATTTCTATCACCAAGGCCATATTTTCCAGTTACTGATCCTCCCTCTTTGTTTCCAACCTTTGCATTTCAATGGTTAGTTATTATCAAAACATCTTGATTGCATGTTTGATCAATGTCAGACTGAAGAAATTGGCAGAATTCTTCAGTTTCAGCATCATTGGCTTTAGTGGTTGGTGCATAAATTTGAATAGTAGTGGTATTAACCGGTCTTCCTTGTAGGCATATAAAAGTTATCCTATCATACCACAGTATGACAAACGGACATATGAGTGGTGGATTCAAAGCAGAGTTAGCGTACTGACATAAATGGAACAAAGCTTTTAGACCCTTTCTTTGCTTTTAAGACACAAATAAAAATGAGAAGAAGCAGCTGCAAACATCCATTAAAAATCAGATCACGAAATGTACAAAGTATGAATCTGTTGCACAAAACCTCTTTAAAGTGTTCAAGAGCAGTTTGAAGACTAAGGAGTACCTGACCCAAGCCACTGTATTTTCAATAATCTCATATGCATGCAAAAGTTGGACAATAAATAAGCAAGCCCATAGAAGGACTGATGCATTTGAGTTATAGTGGACTGCCAGAACAAACTAACCTGTGGTGGAAGAAGTGTAGCCAGAATGCTCCTTAGAAGCCGGGATGGCCAGCTTTGTCTCTCATACTTCAGACATATTATCAGGAGAGACCAGTCCCTGAAAAAGGACATCATGCTTGGAAAAGTGGAGGGTCAGCGAAAAAGAGGAAGACCCCCAGTGAAATGGCTTGGCACAGTGGCAGTAGCAATAGGCTCAAGTGTGACAACTGTGAAGATGGCACAAAACCAGGCAGTGTTTGTTCTGTTGTACATAGACAGGGTTACTATGAATCAGAACCAATTAGATGCCACCTAATTACAACAATAGCATATACATGGACCTCACCAGATGGAGTACACAGTAATCAGATGGACTCTATCTGTGGGAAGAGACCATGAAGAAGCTCAATATTATCAGCCAAACCAGGCCGGGGAAGACTGAGGACGAGACCATCAATTGCACATATGCAAGTTCAGCTAAAATTTAAGACAAGACAAGTCCAGGAGAGTCAAAATATGACCTTGAATATATCCCATCTGAATTTAGAGACAATCTCAAGAACAGAGTTGATACTTAGACACTAACGACCAGAAACCCGAAGTGTGGGATGGCATCAAGAACATCACACAGAAAAAAAGCAAAAGGTCATTTAAAAAATAGGAAAGAAAGAAAAGACCAAAATGAATGTTGGAAGAGACTCTGAAGCTTACTTTTAAGCATAGGAAAACTAAAGTGAATGGGAAAAAATGAGAAAGTAAAAGAGAAGAACAGAAAATTCCAAGGGGCAGCTCCAAACGACAAAGTTGTTGTTGTTGTTTAGTGCCGTCGAGTCAGTTCTGACCCATAGCGACCCCGTACAGGGTTTCCGAGGGTGTAAATCTTTACAGGAGTAGAAAGCCTCATCTTTCTCCCGCGGAGCTGCTGGTAGTTTCGAACCGCTGACCTTAAGGTTCGCAGCCCGACAAAGTATTATAATGAAATGTGAAAAGACCTGTAGTTAGAAAACCAGAAGAGAAGAATACACTTAGCATTTTTCAGTCTGAAAGATCTGAAGAAAAGAGCCAAGCCACAACTTGTAATACTGAAGGAGTCCACAGACAAAATACAGTGATGGCCAGATTGCATTTCATCTCTCTCTTTTGCGGCTGCTATGATTACTCTGGTAGCATAGTGGTTACGAATCGGGCTGCGAACCACAAGTTCGAAACTACCAGCTGCTCCACAGGAGAAAGATGAGGTGTTCTGCTCCCATAAAGATTTATAGCCTCGGAAACCCTGTTCAGGGTTGCTATGGGTCAGAACCAACTCGACGGCACTTAACAACAACAACAAATGATTATAAATGGCATGTTGGGAACATGTTGGCTATATACTATAAGCTCTGTACTGCTAACCACAAGGTTTATGGTTCAAACTCACCAGATGCTCTTCAGAAAAATGAGGCTTTCTCTTCCCAAAAACCCTAAACAGGGTTGCTATGAGTTGGAACCAACTCAATGGTAATTAATAACAACAGCAACAGGCAAAATATTGAAGGATGCAGAAAGCACCAAAAGAAGATAGGGAGAAAAAAACCCAACACAGAGTTACTGTACCAAAAAGGAATAGTCAATGTTAAACTATTTCAAGAGGTAGCATATGATCAAGCACTGATGGTACTAAAGGAAGAAGTCCAAGCTACACTGAAGGCATTGGCGAAATACAAAACTCTAGGAATTGACAAATTGAAATCTTTTAAAAACAAACTGATGCAGCACTGGAGGTGCTCCTCATCTCTGCCAAGAAATGTGGAAAACAGCTACACAACCAATTGGAAGAGGGCCATACTTGTGCCCATTCCAAAGAAAGGGACCCAATGGAATGTGGAAATCATCAAACAATATCATTAATATCACATGCAAGTAAAATTTTTCTGAAGATAACTCAAAAGCAGTTGCCAGCAGTACATCTTCAAGGAACTGTCAGAAATTCAAGCCACATTCAGAAGAGGATGTGGAACTAGGAATAACATTGCTGACATCAGATGGATCTTGGCTGAAAGCAGAGACTACCAGAAAGTTGTAACCCTGTGCTCTTTTGACTTTGTAAATGCTTTCAACTGTATAGATTATCACAAACAATGGATAACATTACAAAGAATCGGTATTCCAATACACTTAATTGTGCTTGTGAAGGACCTGTACATAGACTGAGAGGTGGTCATTGGAACAGTACAAGGGGAAACTGAATGGTTTAAAATCAGTAAAGATGTTTGCCAGGGTTATAGCCTTTCCCCATACTTAATCAAGGTGTAATTTGAACAAATAATCCAAGTAGCTGAATTATGAATGTGGCAACAGGATTGGAGGAAAACTCATCAATAACCTGTGACATGCAAATGATACAATCTTGCTTGCTAGAAGAACAGAGGACTTAAAATACTTACCAATGAAGATCACAGACCACAGCCTTCAGTATGGATCATGCCTCAATGTAAGAAAACAAAAATCCTCACCAACAATAAATAACATCATGATAAATGAAGATAGCATTGAACAATAAATAACATCATGATAAATCAAGAAAAAATGGAAGTTTTCAAAGACTTCATTTTGTTTGGAACCACAATCAACACTCATGAAAGCAGCAGTCAAGAAAGCAAATGGTAATTGATTTCCCAGCAAATTTGCTGCAAAAGAACTCTTAAAAATGTTGAAGATCAAAGATATCTGTTTGAGGACTAAGGTACACCTGACCTAAGCCATGGTATTTTTCAATTGCCAAATATGTATGTGAAAATTGTACTATGAATAAGGAAAACTAAAGAATAATTTGATGTATTTGAATTATGGTATTAGTGAAGTATATTCAAAGTAAGATGAATGCCGCAATAACAAATTAACCTGTCTTGAAGGATGTGCAGCCAGAATGCTTCTTAAAGCTAGAATAGAGAGACTTGTCTCAAGTATTTGGCTCATGTTATCAGGAGGGACCAGTCCCTGAAATAGAACACCAGGCTAGGTAAAGTAGAGGCTCAGACAAAAAGAGCAAGACCCCTGATGAGATGGAATGACATAGTGGCAGCAACAATGGACTCAAACATAGAATTGTGCGGAGGGTCCAGGACCAGGCAGTGTTTTGTTCCGTTGTTCACAGGATCACGGTGTAGAAGCCTACTTGACAGGCAGGCCCTAACAAGAACATATTGTGATGGTTACATGACTGAATGAGTTTCTGAAAACTCAGAACTAAAGAGGAAGACCCCATCGAGATGGATTGGCAAAGTGGCAGCATCAATGGGTTCAAGCGTGGCAACAATTGTGAGGTTGATCCAGGACCAAGCAATGTTTTGTTCTGTTGTACATAGGGTCGCTATGAGTCAGGCACCTAACAACAACATCTACAATGAGTCAGTTCTACTGTATGTAAATTATACCTTAAAAAACTGACCAAAACCAAAAATAAATAAAAGAGGAGAGTTATTTACGGATAAATAAATTTCCAAGATTTACTTTTAAATAGCAGGGGAATGTGTTGGTTTAGGGGTATAAATGGAATAGCATTGGTCTTGAATGATGGATTGTTGAAACTCTGTGGTAGACAAATTAACCTAGTCTCTGGATATGTTTTAAATTTTTCCATTAAAAATGCTTTTAAAGGTTGCTTTCTGAGGTAGGCTGTGGCTGAGTGTCGTCTCTGTGAGCTTCCAACATGGCTAAATGTGTCCTGGGCCAGAAAGTGCAGAAGGTGAAGGTGCGACCCATCACTTCATCTGCAGATATTTGCAAACCAGATTCTGGATTCAGGCGTGGTTATATGAAAACAGAGAACTATAGCTTAGGTCTTGCTGAGCATTAGATCAAGCAAAAGAGAGTCATTCTGAAACGCAGTCAATAAAACAGCTGGGTCAGATCATGCTAAAAGAAGATAATATGAGTTTGCTATACGGATTCCTGGTGTGGTGCTGCGGGTTAATGTACCAGACTGCAAAGCCTTTCAAACTGCAAGGTCGGTGGTTCAAGCTCACCAGCTGCTCCTCGGAAACCCTATATAGGGTCAGTATGGGTCAGAATCGACTCGGTGATACTTATCAACAACAACAACATGAAGTGTATTCAACTAGAAATAATCAATGAATGAGAAGATGCTGAGGGAAATGGTTTCTCTCCCCTTTTGAGGTGTCCTTTGTTACAAATATAGCTCTAAAACATGCATTCATATTATTTTCTGCACCCTTATGTTATTACCAGATCACAATAAATGCTGTAGGTTGTTTCTATTGTATTTGTTAGTGGTTTTTTTTTTTAAACCAAGGAAGCATAGAGCCTCCCTAAGTCAGTTGACCTCACAAACACCCACGTAGCTGAGAGCAGCAGAAAGGCAGGTTAGTGAGGGAGTGCAGGAATCCCTAGCATGGGTCCCCTTGACAAAGGTCTGATACTACCTGTAATTGTTGTCGTTCCCCTTCATGGCAGAGGGCACAGGACTGGCATGGGAGGTTACCCCCCACCTGAGGAAGCAAACTGCTTATCTGAGAGAGATCTTCTTAGGCCTCTATGTGAAAAGGTCCCTTTCACCCATCCAGGCTTTAGTAAACAGTCTGGGTAAGGTCCAGGTGGTGCTGTGGCCACTGACTCTCTGAAACCAGGAAACTAGAAAGGTCAGGGATTGGTCACTGCAATGCTTCACAATCCAGGGAACCCCTTGGAACTGGGCTCTGTGGCTGAGGGAGTCAGAATAGACAGTCAGAGACCTACTGGGACAGCCTTATTCCAATGGCCTATCTACTTCAGGCTTCCTTCACTCTGCATTGTCTTCATCCTTTCAAAGACCAAGAAACACTTTGCATTGAAGCTAGATGAGAAGGTTGAGCTCAGGGAGAGTAAGTCAATGGAAGTGGAACAATGAGAACAGAAATAAGGAGAACATTGGCACCATGTGAAGAATGTAAATATACACTGATCATTGTGTCTAGAAACCATGGGATGGGAGCAGGTTTGGCTTGTATATTTTCATCAAAAATAGAACTAAATAGAAGAAATCAAGAAACACTTTGCAGGAAATGGAGGTAAAGGACTGAAGAGGGAGGGGCTGAGTTGGGGAAAAACATGAATAAAGTTGGCCATCCAGCTGCCACTAAGTGGATTCTGAGTCATGCTGACCCCGGTGTGTGTCAGCATAACACTATGCTCTATAGTATAGAGTTTTCTGTTTGTTTTATTTTCTAACTTTTTATTGTGATTTGGGTGAGAGTTTACAAAGCAAATTGATTTGCCACTTAACAATTCATTCATATTTTATTTTGTGATATTGATTGCAATCCACAGGGTTTTCAATAGCTGATCTTTAGGAAGTAGATGACCAAAACTTTCTTATGAGATGTATCTAGCTGGACTTAAATCTCTAACCTTGTGATTAGCAGACAAGTGAGATCCAAGGACTCCAACTAAGGAGCTGATGACATTTATTTGGCAATGAAGAAAGGGACACAGATTAGATAGGAGACTGAAGAACGACTGTGGGAAGTCCCATGTTACAGGAGAGCCTAGAGCAATTTTAAACCTAAAGAAAAGGAACATGAGTAAAGAAACAGATTGAAAATGTAACAGAAAAAGAGGGTAATCCATGAAGCCAGATCTTGAAGGAGATAGAATTGAAGATCCAAGATCTTGAATTTCCTTGGAGAAAAGGGAAAAGGGAAGACATGGAGTAGATATTTATTGTTTGGTCTGGCCTGGCTTCTCCATGTTTCTGAAAAGTTCTGCTTCTTCTTCTGAAGAGTGCCTTGCTCCTCCTACATTTTTTATTTTTTATTTTTTTAAGTTTTTATTGTGGTCTGAGTGAAAGTTTACAGAGCAGATCATCAGTTTTACATTCAACAAATCATACACCTTGCTTCATTACAATGATTATAATCCCCTCCATGTACCATCAGTTAACAGTATTTCTTTGTATCCACTTTAGCTTTTGTTTTTCAAAAACAAGAATAAAACCTCAGGCATATATAATAATTGACACCACCAAAAGGCACATTTTGCAAATCTGTCTAATGGCCACCAGCTCTTTGTCCCTTTCTTCCCATGAATCTGGAGTCCTCAACCACTCCCCCTCTCTTTGACCCCATCTCAGCCTCCATCTCTGGTGTCGCTGCTTCTCTGGATAAGGTTCCGAATTATGCTTGTGCTCGTCTCCCTTGATGGTCCTAGGGTCTTCTGTTTCTGGACTGTAAGATTAACAACTCCTCTATTTTTGTTACAAAACTTCTACCTTTACACCTGTGACAGTCACAATTGGTCATGATAACAATTATTCACTATTGAATCATA
>NW_006408583.1:7158040-7159529 GCF_000296735.1 Chrysochloris asiatica
TTGGGTGTTCTTGTGCATCTCCCCTCACTTCATATCAGCTGGATGCTTCACTCTCAGCTCTAGCCCTCTGTGGCTATGTCCTTGTCCATGGGTTCAAGTGTTCTCAGGTCTCACCACACTTTTTGGATCAATCAGCCCTTCCTCTTCTGTCTCTCATCTCCAGATCAATGGGAGTCAATGGACTGTGGTTGAACTCAGCTAATTTCTTCATTGCTGCCTTTTTCCCTCTTCCACTCACCAGTAGACCAATGTGGTCACCAGCAAGCTTACATGCCTGTTTGTGTGTTCTCTTTGAGTTTCAGTCTTAGAGGGGAGTTTGTCCTGAGGGAACTTGATTGCTTGCCTTGATGGCTTCCTAGCAAACAGCTTGCTTATTCTTGAAATAGCCAGTCATGTTGACATTTTTGTTGTGGGATTTCTTGATGATCTTTTTTTGAAGATGTATCTTCTGTCACTCTAGCTGTTCCAGGCTGGTTTTCTTGTCCTTGCTAGTGAGAATGTCCCACCTCAGAAGGTACTGGACAAGACTCAGGATTTCACATAAGGTCCTATATGCTACAAAGGCTCTGCAAGAGGCCTATTTCACTGGGCAAGTCTAGAACCCTTTTTAGGTATTCTAATCAGTTATAGGCTGAAGATAGGCTTATAAGTTTTCTGTAATCATGTTTCCCAACATTCTTTTCTATCCCACTCAAGTGGATAGAAAATAGTATGCAAAGGAAACCAATATTCATAAGACAGTCAAGCATTTTAGTATTATTTCCCCTCTTGAAGCTATGCCTAGCTCCCTGTATCCCAGAGCCCTGTTGTTCCAAGGTTGAGCATGCATCACTATTTACCTCTGTCCCACTTAGGCCATGCAAACCTGTCTCAGTGTACCCCTATCTATCTTGTTCTTCTGCCTCCTTCCCTTTCTTGTACTGCCCTCCCCAACACCCAAACTAAACCCCCCACCCCAACCCCACTGTGTGTGGTTACCTTATATTCCATTAATTCTTCCCTCCATTTAAGACAGTCTATTTTATCCTGTTATCTACCTGAACTGCCCACCACCTGGATCTCTATTCCTCTGTGTTTACCGTCTTTTACCTTGTAATTGTTTTGATCATAGACTGACCTCCCAGATCCTTTGTTCTTATAATTTTATTCTGTTCTTGACTCTTCCATTTGTGGATTAACTTCAGGGTGATGCTGCCACATACATCATTCTCTGGTTGTTGTCTGTTCTCATTGGTTCTCAGTCCACAGAACTTTGTTTAGAATGTTCTCATAGCAGGGTTAGCTTCACAAAATCCCTTAGCTTCTGTTTATCCTGGAATGTTTTGATTACACCATTGTATTTGATTGACAGCTTTGTTGGGTAGAGGATTCTTGGTTGGCAGTTTTATTTCTTTCAGGGTTTTATATAGGTCTCCCCATTGCCTTCTTGCCTGCATGGTTTCTGTTGAGAAATCTGAGCTTAATCTGATTTGCTTGCCTTTGTATGTTA
>NW_006408583.1:7162953-7172631 GCF_000296735.1 Chrysochloris asiatica
AACAACAACAACAACAACACAAAACTTGAGCTGGGGTTGCCATATGATCCAGCAATTCCCCTCGGAGACATAGTCCTTACAGGTCTACTAGAAGTGTCACAGACAGGCATATGTTTATCTGTGCAGCGCTCCTCAAAGTAGTTGAAAGGTGGGGAAAATCAAGTGCTCATCATCAAATAAATGCATAAACAAAATATAGTCTATATGCACAATGGACTATTCCTCAGTTTTAAAGGGAAAGGAGGTCCTGATAAATGCTACAATGTGCATGAACCTTAAAGACATGCTGAACGATATTAAGTCTGTTATAAAATGACAAATATTGTACAAGGGTAGGTCAGATATTATTGCTATGAAATCATGGAAACCTTTATTAAAGTTCTCAAAATCTGCAACAACAACAACAACAACAAAACTAAGAGGAAGATCCCCAGTGAGATGGATTGGCACAGCAGCAATGGGCTCAAGTGTAACACAATTGTGAGTATGCCACAGAACCAGGCAGTGTTTGGGTCACTATGAGTCAAAGTCGACTCAAAAGTACCTCACAACAAAAATAACACATGGAGGTGTAATCCATATATATATATATGGAGCTTTCTTAGAGTAGTGGTTACAAATTGGGCTGCAAACTGCAAGGTCAGCAGTTTGAAACTACCAGCTGTTCCGCAGGAGAAAGATGAAGCTTCCTGCTCCCGTAAAGAAGCCTCAGAAACCGTGTACAGGGTCGCTATGCACATCACTCTACAACCAACCACTATATATATATATATATAGAGAGAGAGAGAGAGAGAGAGAGAGAGAGAGAGAAATTTTACAGGGCAGATCATCAGTTTTATATTCAACAAATCATTGCAATACCTACACACTAATTCCTTCTATATACCATCAGCTAACAGTATTTACTTACTTCTATTACCCTCTCTCCTGGTGTGGTGCTGTGGGCTAATCGTTGGACTGCAAAGCTGTTTGAACTGCAAGGTTGGTGGTTCAAGCTCACCAGCTGCTCCTTGGAAACCCTATAAAGGGTCGCTATGGGTCGGAATCGACTCAACAGCACTTAACAACAACTACCCTATTTTTTTTCTTTTCTTGATGTACACATATCACACATTGAAAATATATATTCATTTAAATGTCCAAAAGGCACATTTTGCAAGTCAGCCTCCTGCCTGCAGGCATGCTGCCTTTCTCAGTCTGTGGGCCTAGAGTCCTCTGCTGCTCTCTTTATGCCATTGCCTCTGCCACCATTTCTGTTGTCACTGCTGTTCTGGTTAGGATCCCTCGCTCCTCTCATGCTCTTCCCTCTTGATAGTCCTAGGGTCCTCTGTTCCTGAAATGACAGATTAACTGCTCCCCCTTTTAGTTATACCTCTTCTACAATTACAGTGACAATTGCCATAAGTCCTGATAACAATTACTCACAATTGCATCATAAAATCCTATCTCATGATAAGGTGCAGTCCATATTGAAGGTTATTGTTGAGGTCCTATGTCGGGGTCCAGCCTCCACAAGGAAGTGTGGGTGTCACGAAGAAGGGAGATCTGGTGGCGAAAGGGATAGAGAAAGAGAGAGACGAAATATATACAAAAAGACAGACACACAGATATGATGCAAGCTGGCAGGTAGGCAGATCTGCAAACATATTGCCTAGCATTGTACACAGAACTCACTCTACCTCAGTCTTTTATTCTCTTTTTTAGGGAGGGATTTGTTACAAAGGAAGGATGTAATTCATAAAGGGAGGATGTGATTCTTTAGATAAGATAGGATACAGAACTGAAATGTGATTAACCATTCAAAACAGGACATAATGATTCACAGGAACAACTTTTAAGATATTTTCATGGTTTTCTTAACAATCTAACATTTTTATTTTTACAGAAAAAAGGTTCAATCAAGCTGTTATATATTAACTTTTAGGCTTAAATGATCTAGAGCAGCGATGTGCAAATAAATATAGTGAAAGGATACACCCCAGGCACACACCTTTTGATTTTAAACCATTCAGCATCCTCTTGTTTTATTGAATTAACTACATCTTGAACTATGTTCAGGTCCCTCATCAGCACAATTAAGTGTTCTGAAACACCCAATCTTAGAATGTTTTTCATAGTTTGTTACGATCCACAGTTGAATGCCTTTGCATTGTTCATAAAGCACAAGTAGACATCTTTTTTGTATTCTCTGTTTTTAGCCAAGAACCATCAGTCACAGCAATGATTTGCCTAATTCCACATCCTCTTCTGAATCCAGCTTGAATTTCTGGTCACTCCTTGTTGATGTAGTGCCACAACTCTTCTTCAATTATCTTCAGCAAAATTTTATTTACATACGATATTAATGATAATGTGTGATGATTGCCACATTCCATTGGGTTGATTTTCTTTAGAATGGGCACAATTACGGATCTGTTCCTATAGGTTGCCCTGGTGGCTTTCTTCAAATTTCTTGGCACAGACAAGTGAGTGCCTCCAGCACTGCATCAATCTGCAGAAACATTTCCATTTGTATTCTGTCAATCTCTGGAGCCTTGCTTTTCACCAATGCCTTCAGTGCAGCTTAGCTTCAATACCACTGGTTCTTGATCATAAACTATCTGTTGAAATTATGAACATTAAGCAATTCTTTTTGTTACAATGACTGTATATTCCTTTCATATTCTTTATTTTCACTGTGGTGCTGTGGGATAATGCACTGAACTGCAAGATTGGTTTGAACCACAAGGTCAGCAGTTCAATGCATTCAAATTCACCAGCCATTCCTCAGAAACCCTATATAGGGTCGCTATCAATTGGAACCAACTAGAAGGCACTTAAAAACAACAGTTGGGTCTTTAGATATAATAGATATAATCAAGTCCTGGTGTGGTATACTATAGGATAAGCACTAAGCTACTAACCAAAAGGTCAGTGGTTCAAACCCACCAGCCACTCCTCATAAACTCTGACTGTATGTTAGGGTCACTGTCAGTAGGAATCAACTCAACAGCACTTATGCACAACAAAATACGTATGCAATAGTGATCTAAATGCCACGATTAACCAATGTCTTGGCTTCCTAGACATATACAAAATAGTCTACTCAACAGCAACCAAGTATGCATTTTTTTCCTAATGCATATGAATCATTCTCCAGAATAGACCACATTGTAGGCCACAAAATAAGCCTCAATAAAATCCAAAACATTCAACACAATACAAAGCATTTTCTATGATCATAATGCTATAAAACTAGAAATCAATGACAGGAAGAGCAAGTAAGATAAAATAAAACACATGAAAACTGAATAGCACCTTACTTAAAAAGCATTGGGTATTTGAAGAAATCAAAGATGAACTAAAAAAATTCCCAGAATCAAATGAGAATGAAAACCAAAACTTTTGGAACACAGCAAAAGTGGTGCTCAGAGGTCAGTTTATAGCAATAAAGACACACACTAAAAAGCAAGAAAGGGGCAAAGTAAAAAATTGACCCTACAACTTTAACAAATAGTGCAGCAAATGAAGTCTAGTCATCAGGAGAAAGGAAATAATAAAGTTTAAAACAGAAATAAACATGCTGGGCATGGTGGTTCAGGACCATATTCTCAGGAGACACCATGGTCAACTGGCATAGCATAATCCACAGAGACAATGTTTTTTACATCCTACTTTAGTGATCCCTACTAAAGAGTCCTGGTGTGGCACTGTGGGATAAGTAGAGGACCACAAGTTTGGTTTAAACTGCAAGGCCAGTCACTAAATTTACCAGTCACTGCTTGGAAACCCTAAACAGGGTCGCTATGAGTCAGAACTGACTTGACAGCCTTAACAACAACAATTGGGATCTGAAAAGCTCATGAGTGGTCATCGAACATGCAACTATTGTTCTCTGCATCTGGAGGAAAGAAGAGTGATGAAAACTGAAGATGCTTGGAATCAATGAGTCCAATTGACTAACAGATGGACCATGTGAACATCCATTCTGGTCTCCACAATCCTGAGGCAAAATAACTAGGGGGTGCCCAGCTATCACAACCAAACTGCTTTGAAAGGGATCACATTGTAAGGTCCTGGGTAGAGTGGAAGGAAATATGAAACAAAACCCAAAACCATAAAAAAAGACGAGACTTTCTGGTCAGAGGGAGATGGGCAGAACCCTCAGATGAAAATCCTTCATCCCTTTTCAGGTCTGAAACTGAACTCACTCCCATGACTCAGTTTTCAGCTAAGCGATGGAAAGGTGTAACATTAGCGAGGACCACAATACTAGTGAGGTTCACACACCACACAACTGTCAACTATTTTAAATCGAAAGGGCAGGAAATTTACCCAGAAAGCTTGGGAAAAGAGAAATGGAAAGAAGAAACAGGGAGAGAGTCGGAGAAGCGGCCACATTGGGAGGACTGCAATCATAAGATGAAACAAAGGGCATGATTTTTTTTTTTTTTTAATGTAAAACTGATGATATTTTCTGTAAACCTTGACTCAATTCACAATTAAAAGTTTAAATGAAGAAAGAAATGAAACCGACAACAGAAAAACCAGCACAACCAGAAATTCATTCTCTGGAAGGATCAATAAAATCAACAAACTGCTGGCCAAATTGACAAAAGAAAAGCAGGAAAGGAAGCAAGTAACCCAAATAAGAAATGATATGGGTCGTGTTACAATTGAACCAATTGAAAAAAAAAAGGATTATAGCAATACAATAAGATATTATACTCCAACAAATTAGGAAACCTAGAGAAAATAAATACATTTCTAGAAGCATGGTATCCATCTTAACTAGCCAAACAGAGATGAGAAAACTCAACTTTACTTTGATATTGCAGCTCTTTCCCTGTTATATTTTGAGTACATTCCAACCGGAGGGGCTCATCCTCTAGCACTCTATCAGAGAATGTTCTACTGCTATTCATAAAGTTTTCAATGGTTAATCCTCCAAATCTCTCATTTTTCTTAGTCTGTCTTAGTCTTGACGCGCTGCTGAAATCTCTCCACCACCTGCTGCTATTTAAAATACTGGTTAAAAAAACTTCTATCATTGCAATAACACACAAACCACCACAGTACAACAAACTGGCAGAGCAGTGGCAGTTTAGGTCAGACACAAACTGCTTCTGCCACCTAGGGACATTTTTTGTATTGAACTCAATACTGAAATCAAATAACTTAGGGGAATCCTACAAACATTCAATCAAGGTAAATTTACTGGTAATTTTTTGAAAATGTGACCTCAAGTGTTTGTAAGGAAAGGGATATTTTCCAAAGGAAGTAGCAATACAAAAAGGAAGAGAAATAGCAGGGGAGGAAGTGAGTTCAATAAGCTATCTCCTTTCTGGTCCAAGTCAAGGAAACAGGAAGAAAAAATCATTTCAGGTACTAAAAACTAAATGTCAAGTACAGTCTCTACTTGGTCTTTTTCTTAGTTTAAAACATGCCACACAGTGTTTGGGAAAGGAAGTGAAATCAAAGAAACGAGACTAGAAAATCTCCTTGGCAGCATTTCTGTAACTATATCCAGGAGCAAGAACTCAATGGCCTTTTCACCCCTTGGGTCAGGGATTAAGGAATGTTTTTGCAGAGTTGTGTAAATCAGACCTGGCATAGATTTATGAAAAGACCTTGAAAAGACAGGAAAAAGGAGGATGACAGGAAAACTGATCAGGTCACTATATAGAACAATCTGCCCCATGTATTTCTATTTCTTATTAGTTGTGTGAGTTTCGACGACTTACGTGCTGTCAGTGCCTCAGTTGCCCTGTGTGCAAATCGAAACAATACTGTCTCCCTTACTGAGAAAATGGCTCTTACACAGACTCAAAGAATGCCCCCTCTTGTCATCAGCTACTCCTGCCTCTGCCATCATTGTCATTACCCTTGTCCCTGTGTTTGCTTGTGTTCTCTCTGCACTCCCTCCCCCTTTCCATCAGTCCTGTTTAAGTTGCACTCCTGTGATTACTTCTCTGAGGATTATAATCAAATCAGACCTTGCCACAAGGTGGAGATGTAAACCTGAACTTGGTGCTGAGGTGTTCAGGACTGATTCAGGGGAGTCCTCCCCAACATTCATCCAGCATGTGCTGAGCACCTTTTCAGAGTCAGCACTAGGCTAGAGGCAGGGGTAAACAGAAAAGAGATGCTCTGTGCTTTCAGGGAAATTTTTATTCAATGAAGAAAGCAGCATAATAGTATAAGCAGACAAAACAGATATATAATGAAGACATTTAGAAGGTATAATAATATATCAAATGGTAGAACACAATCTAAACATCTGGACCATTTCCCAAGACATGCTGTACTAGCTCCTGGCTTAATTCCATCCCAACTGCAGAAGCAAGCCCACAATGTCCTCTGACTACCACGTCTGTATCCTCCCTTGATAATAAACTGAAACAACTTGCCACACTTACTATTTCCACACTCCCATCTCACTTGTACTCCCTTTTCCTTTCTTTTCTTTTTTAATATAATGCTACAAACTTGGAAAATACTGAAAGGTCTGCAGTGGAAGTCTCTCACTCTTGTCCTCCTTGCTCCCAGCTTCTACCCCTCACCCTACTGTTAATCAGTTTTATCAGTTTCGTGTTGATATGTTCAGAGGAAGAAAGCAAATCATCATTAAAAAGACAGGGAAAAAAAAGAAAAAGTAAAGTATAATGAAATATACAAACATCTGGAAAACCAAAAGGGGAGAACACACTCACTCAGCATGTGTCAAGCTGAAAGAACTGAAGAAAAAAATTCAAGCCTTAATGTGTAATATTGACGGACACTATGAGCATCTCAGAAATCCTGTGCAGAGTTGCTATGAGTCAGAACCAACTCCACGACATACAACTGCTACCACCACCACCATGGGCAAAATGTTGGATGATTCAGAAATGATCACAAGATGGAAAGAATACACACTTACTGTACTGAAACGATGGTACTGAAGGAAAAAGTCCAAGCTGCACTGAAGGCATTAGTGAAAAACAAGGCTTCAGGAACTGACAAAATACAAATTGGAATCTTATAACAAATGACGAAGTACTGGAGGTGCTCACTCATCTAAACGAAAAAATTTGGAAGACAGCTACCTGGCCAACCAATTGGAAGAGTTCCATATTTCTGCCTATCCCAAAGGAATGTGGAAATCATCAAATATCATAAATATCACATGCAAGTAAAATTTTGCAACAGTATATTGGCAGGGCACTGCCAGAAACTCTAGCTGGATGCAGAAGGAGACATGGACCTAGAGATATCATTGCTGACATCAGATGGATCTTGGTTAAATGTAGAAAATACCAGACAGATATTTACTTGTGCTTTATTGACTATGCAGAGGTATTTGTGTGGATCATAACAAACTATGGGTAACACTTCGAAGAATGAGAATTCCAGAACACTTAAATGTGCTCATGAGGGAGCTGTACAAGGACCACGAGGCAGCCATTCAAACAGAATAAGGGGATATTGAGTGGTTTAAAATCAGGGAAGTTGTGTTTTCAACAGGGTTATGTCTGTTCTCTATACTTACTGAGTCAGTGTGTTGAGCTCATAATCCAAGAAGCTGGATTATATGAAGAAGAATGTGGCATCAGTAATGGAGAAAGACTCATTTATTAACAATCTGCAATATGCAGATGATACAGCCTTGCTTGCTGAAAATGAAGAAGACTTAAAATACTTAATGATGACTATCAAAGACTACAGTTTTCAATATGGATTGCACCTCAATATAAATAAAATAAAAAACTTCACAACTGGACCAATAAATAACATCATGATAAATGGAGACAAGCTTGAAGTTGCCATGGAAGCAGCAGTCAAGAAATCCATCAATGTATTGCATTAGGCAAAACTGCTGCAAAAGAGTTCTTTAATATGTTCAAGAGCAAAGATACCAAATCATGGACTAAGGTTCACCTGACCAAAGCCATGTTATTTTCAATCATCTCATATGTATGTAAAATTTAGCCAATGAATAAGGAAGACAGTGGAAGAATTGATGCATTTGAATGATGGTACCGGTAAAGAATATTGAAAGTACCATAGACTGCTGGAACACACAAATCTGTTTTGGAAGTTCAGCCAGAATGCTTCTTAGAAGCCAGGATGGCAAGACTTCATCTCTGTGCTTCTGACATGTTAACAGGAGGTACAAGTCCCTGAAGAAGGACATCTTGTGTGATAAAGTGGAGGGTCAGAGAGAAAACAAGGAAGACCTCCTGATGAGATGGATTGAATAGTCGCAGCAGCAATGGGCTCAAGTATAACAATATTCGTGGGTATGCCACAGGACTAAGGAGCTCTGGTAGCGTAGTGGTTATAAATCGGGCTGCTAACCTTAAGGTCAGCAGTTTGAAACTACCAGCCTCTCTGCAGGAGAAAGATGAGGCTTTCTGCTCCTGTAAAGATTTACAGCCTCGGAAAGCCTGTACAGGGTCACTATGAGTCAGAACCGACTCTACGGCACATCACAACAACAACAACATGGCACAGGACTGGGCAGTGTCTTCTTCTGTTGCGCTATGAGTCGCAACTGACTCGATGGCACCTAACAAGAAACCATATCTATGTCATGCTGCTTGTCGTTGTTTTTGTTGTTGTTTTTCCCACTTACCAATACACCATGAGGAACTGTCTCTCTTTCAATATATAAAGAGATTCCTCATTGCCTTTTATTGGTCTCCTGATGGACATTTAAGTTATTCTCAATGGTTGCTATTACATGTAAAGCTGCAATTACATGATGCTTATGTAAGCCGTTTCCTGTGACTGGCATTTTAAGTGTAAGATAATTACTAGAGGTAGGATTGTCAGATCACAGTGTACATGCATTTTAATTTTAGTAGATACTATCAAATTGCTTTCTACAAAGCAACTGACAACCATACTAACAATAGGAGTGTACCAATTTCCCTAGAGTCTTGCCAAGTGTTCTCAAATGTTCAATTTTGTCAGTCTTACAGAGGAAATTCAAACTGAAGCTGAAAAGAAAATGAAAGCAAGCCCATGAGAGCCAAAATATGACCTTGCCTGTATCCCACCTGAATTTAGAGATTATCTGAAGAACAGATGTGATACATTAAACACTGAAGACCAAAGACCAGAAGAGTTGTGGGATGACATCAAGAACATCATACATGAAGAGAGCAAAAAGCCATTAAGAAGACAAGAAAGAAAGAAAAGATCAAAATGAATGTAGGAAGAGACACTGAAACTTGCTCTCCAGCGTAGAGTTGCTAAAGCAATTGTAAGAAATGAGGATGTATAAGAGTGGAACCGAAAATTTCAAAAGTCAGCTTGAGAAGACAAAGTTAAATATTACAACAAAATGTGCAAAGATCTGGAGTCAGAAATCCAAAAGGAAGTAAGATGCTCAGCATTTCTCAAGCTGGGGAAACTGAAGAAAAAATTCAAGCCTTAACTTTCATTATTGAGATTCTCTGAGCAAATTATTGAATGATGCAGAAAGCATCAAAGAAGATGGAAGAAATACACAGAATAACTGTACCAAAAGGAAATGGTTAATGTTCAACCATTCCATGAGGCAGCATATGATCAAGAGCCAATGATACTGAAGGAGGAAGTCCAAGGTGCATTGAAGGAATTGGCAAAGAACAAGACTCTAGGAATTGATGGAATAAAAATTGAAATCTTTCAAGAAAGTGAGGCGGCACAGGAAGCACTCACTCATCTCTG
>NW_006408583.1:7174291-7176163 GCF_000296735.1 Chrysochloris asiatica
CACTCTTTATATTAGAGAATAAGTCGTTAAAAAAATGTTACTTTTTTTTCCCCTAGTGTATTTTTTTTTCCATCCTTCTTTTCTTTCTTACTTCCTTTATTTCAACAGCTTACTTTTTTTTTTTAACTTTTGGTTGTGAATTGGGTGAAGATTTACTAAGCAGATCAGTTTTCCATTAAAGAATTAATTTACTTTTGCTTCATGTCATTGATTGCTCTCCCTACAATGTGACATCACTTACCGTACTTCTCCATGTTTTCTGTTTCCATTCCTCCTTCATTCCTAATCCTTCTGAATTTTGTCCTTGAGTCAATGCTGCCATTTTACCTCAATGTTCTAATGATTGTTCTAATGTGTGCATACCTCTCTAGCATTATTGTTCTCCTATCTGTTGTTTGGCTGAAAACTGAGGTATGGGGTAAGTTCATTTCTAGACCTAAAGGGTAATTTTGAGGTTTTTTCCCCACATTTTTCTCTACTCTATCCAGGACATTCTAATGTGATCTCTTTCAGAGCAGTTGGTAGCAGTCTTTGGCCTCCATCTAGTGCTCTGGGTCTCATTGTCATGGAGACTAAGGTTTACATGGTCCATTAGTCCACTGGACTGATTGTTTCTATGCCTCTTTTATTTTCTTCACTTCTCTTTCCTCTGGACAAGGAAAGATTAACAGTGGCATCTTAGATGACCAATCACAAACTACTCACCAAAGTAGGATGCAGAACATTGTCTTTATGGGCAATGACCTTGGTGTCCCCTAACACCATGGTACTGAGCCTACAGACCTAGCCATCATTCACTCAGGGTGTTTGGTTATGTCTAAGAAGTTTTCATAACTTTGCCACTGTATACCCCGTCACATTCATGGATATATTTGCAACAAAGGTAAATACCCATGCACAAGAATGAGTCAAAAATTATCCATACTGTGGCTGTAGAATTTTAACCAACTTTTAGAAAAGACAAATACAATATTGCAAGTCAAAGCTAAAAGTTTTTCTTCAGTTGTTTCTATAGAGTTGCCTATTTCTATAATTTTATTGTTAGTCTTTTGGATTTTTAGTTGCTGCTTTTGTATAGTTTCTAATTATCTATTTATTTTGTCATCTTTTCTTGTGTTGGTTTCCTCAATTCTTCTATTGTTTTGTCTATGTTTTCTTTCTTTCTTAATCTCTTGATGAACCAATGTATTCATCTTTTGAATTCTTTATCAGGTAGTCCCATTACCATTTCTTCCTCCAAGTTTTCTTATTCTTTCTTTTTATTATTTGTTGGAGACATCTTGTCCTGCTTCCTTTTATAATTTTTCTTTGTTTTTAATCCTTTTTATTTATTCTTGCTTAAGAAACTTCAGGGTCTTCCAGCTGGAAACAAACATGCTTTCTTGATATCCTTTACAGAATTATACCTTCTTTGGAGAAAACACTATTTCCAACAATAAATATTAAGAAATCCAGTGGTGGCCTAGATTTCACAACTGTTTTAATATTAAAAATAAGCTATGTAAGTCTTTAATTTATGAAGAATGGCTATTATACAATAAACATTTCGTTTTCCCATTCATAATAAATAGTCCACAGCATTAATAAAACAAGGTGGCAGATGAAATAAAGATAGACTTTTCAGGTGAATTTTTTAAGTTTAAAAAAAGATGAAATGAAAATAATTGAATACAGATAGACACTATACAATCTATATAAAAACAGAATTTGAAGAAAAATATATATCAAAGTAAATTTAGAGCTTTCTACACGCAACCCAACATTTGGATTTTCACTTAAAAACCAAACTAGGTGCATTCGTAAGTGTTCATAAAGAAGGCTACAAAGGTATTGCAAAAACGTCAGCCTTATATATATCACATCAAAAAGGTC
>NW_006408583.1:7176407-7177543 GCF_000296735.1 Chrysochloris asiatica
CAAAAAGGTCAGCCTCACATACAACACATTAAAAAACCCCCACACAAAAACAAACAAAAAAATCCCATCTACACCTAGCCTAACCACATTCCCTAAAATAGATATTGAAAATGAACTTTTCACAAGCTTAGCTTTGAGGAACAGTTGTTTGCTTCTTATGGGATTTGTTGTTGCCTATCTGAGGGAGTCCTGGTATGGTGCAGTAGGATAAATAAGCACTGGACAACAAGGTCAGTCTGAATCACAAGGTCGGCAGTTCAAACTCATCAAAAACCC
Source organism: Chrysochloris asiatica (assembly GCF_000296735.1). Classification (NCBI taxonomy): domain Eukaryota; kingdom Metazoa; phylum Chordata; class Mammalia; order Afrosoricida; family Chrysochloridae; genus Chrysochloris; species Chrysochloris asiatica. The sequence goes on from NW_006408583.1 coordinate 7,176,684, forward strand.
TATACAAGGTCACTGTGAGTTGGAATTGACTTGATGGCACTTACAATAACAAAAACATGATCTCTGAGGCATTATTGTTGGTATGCGCTGTTGAGTCAGTTCTGACTCACAGAAACCCTGTATAGGGCTTCTGAGCATCTGGTGGGTTTGAACTGCCGAGCATGAGGTTCCCAGTCCAGTGCTGATCCTACAGTGCCATAGTTATGATACTGATTTGTGGATTATGATTGCTTGCTGCATCCTGAATGTTTGTTTTGCTGTATCTGAGTAGCTGGGGCCTGTGTGTTACTTTGGTCCTTAATCTGGCCACACTGGAACTCTCATCACTTGTCTCCAGGAGTATGTTGGGCAATGGCTTGGTGTGTGAGTGAGACTTTCTGTTCCCTCGTCTTGCAGGCAGCTGAGGATGTAGCTGGTTTTGTTGGTGAGGTGATGTGCTATCTGCTTGGTCACCTGGCATGAGTGCAGGGAGCATGGTTACTGGTCACTGGGTTGGGTGCTGTGTGTGTACTATCAGTTGCAGGGTGGTTAGGGCAAGGGTGCCTGGATTGTCCGGTGGGTGGTACAGAAACACACACTGATGGTTCAGATTGGTAAGGCTGCATGGGGGTTGGGGGGTGGGGGGTGGATTGGGTACAGGTCTCCAGTTGTATGGAGGGGTGGTGGCATGAAGAAAGGTGTGTTGATGGTCCTCTGGTCCCTGGCACACCTTTAACTTCACTTGTTGTTGTTAAGTTCCATGGAGTTGGTTCTGACCCATAGCAACTCTATATAGGGTTTCCGAGGAGCAGCCGGTGAGCTAGAACCACTGACCTTGAGGTTTAACCCGACCTTGCAGTCCAGAGCATTAACCCACAGTG
>NW_006408583.1:7177697-7184086 GCF_000296735.1 Chrysochloris asiatica
AGAGAGATTTGATTTTTTTTTTTTGGACAGTAACTCTCCACTTACTCTTCCTCTGTAACTAACATACTATTGTCTCTAATCATTTGCCTATTCTAGATAATTTCATGTAAATGGTTGTTGCTGTTAAGTGCTGTCAAGTCGGTTCTGACTCATAGGACCCTGTACATAGTTTCCAAGGAGCGGCTGGTGAGTTTTAACCACTGACCTTGTGTTTCAAACTGACCTTGCAGTCCAGTGCTTATCCTATAGCCCCACACCAGAACTCTAGATAATTTCATGTAGGTTGTTGTTGTTGTTGTTAATTGCAGTGGAGTCAGTTCCAACTCATAGTGACCCTGTTTAGGGTTTCCAAGGAGAGGCTCGTGAGCTTGAAGTGTCAACTCATAGTGACCCTGTATAGGGTTTCCAAGGAGAGGCTGGTAAGCTTGAAGTGTCAAACTGACTTTGCAGTCCAGCACATTAACCCACAGTGCCACATGGAAATGGTATCATACACTATTTATCCGTTGTGTGTGTGTGTGTGTGTGCTTTATTTCATAAACATCAAAGTTAATCCATGTTACATCATGTAACAGAACTTTCCTCTCTATGGCTGAATAATATTTTATTGTATGGAGATACCATTTTTTGTTCATCCATTCATCTTTTTAGACAGTTGGGCTGTGAATCATGTTGCTATGAGCATTGATATACAAGCATCTGTTTAAGTCTCTGCTTCTAATCTTCTGGGTAGAGAGCTGGGAATGACATTCTTGTTTGCCTGCTAATTCTGAGGAAATATTGCCACTGGTTTCCCCAGTTGTTGCACCATTTTCATTATTCAGCAATGCCTGAGATTACAAGTCCCCATGTCCTCACCAACACTTGTTATTTTCCATTTTGTAAAATAATAGTTATCTTAGTGGGTGTCAAGTATCTGTGGGTTTGATTAGTATCTCTCTAATGCCTAATGTGGAGTCCTAGTGTGACACAGTAGGACAAGCACTCAAGACAAGGCCAGCGGTTCAAACTCACCAGCTGCTCTCAGAAATCCTGTACAGAGTTGCTATGGGTCAGAAGCAACTCGACAATACTTAATTATGCCCAATGTGCTTGTTGGCTATTGTATAACTTTACTGGAGAATGTCTTATTGAAATCTGTGCCTAGCCTTTAATTGTGCTGCTTGTCTTTTTTGTTGTTGAGTTGTAGGAGTTATTTATAGATTCTGGAATATTCATCCCGTAACTGATATATGATTTCTGGATATTTTCTTACCTTCTGTAGGCTTGTATATTTACTTTCTTGGTAAGGCCCATTGATATACAAAAGGCTTCAACTGTGCTAAGTCCAAGTTTCTGTAGCTTGTGTTCTCGATGTCTGTGGCCAAACCCAAGCTCCTGAAGACTTACTTGTTTTCTTCTTAGAAAGAGCTCTGTTGATGCTACAGGATAAGCACTGGACTGCTAACCACAAGGTTGATAGTTGAAACTCACCAGCTGCTCCATGGGAGAAAGATGAGTCTGCCTGCCTCTGTAATGAATCGCAGGATCAGAAATCCCATACAGGGTTAGCTGGGATTGATTGATGGTAGTGGGTTTCACTTTTGGTTTCTTCTAGTTTTTTGCATTTAGTTCTTACTTTTAGGTTGCTGACCCATTCTGAGCTAATTTTCAAGCATGTGTAAGATATAGATGCAACTATTCAATGCAATCCATACCAAAATCCAAGCCTTTGTTGCAGAAACCAAAGTCAATTCTCAAATTCATATGGAATTGAAAGAGGCCTCAACTTGCCAACAGTCTTATAAAAACAAATTGGAAACTCACACCTCCCAATTTTAAAACTTACTACAAAACCAGTTTTCAAAACTATGGTACTTGCATAAGGGTAAGGATGTTGTTGTTGTTGTTATGTGTCGTGGAGTTGGTTCCAACTCATAGCGACCCTGTACAGGGTAAGGATAGATCAGTGGAACAAAATTGAGATTTCAGAAATAAACCCTCATATGCATGTTGTTGTTGTTGTATGCTTTCGAGTTGGTTCTGATTTATAATGACCCTGTAGAGGGTTTCCAAAAACTATTGGTATGTCTGAACTGCAGACTTTGTAGTCACCAGTCCAGTGCTTATCCTACAGCACCACACCAGAGCTGTCCCATGTGTATAGAAAATTGAGTTTTGACCAATACATCAAGTGCATTCAATGGGGAAAAAGTAGTCTCTTCAACAAAAGGGCTAAAACACCTGGATCTCTATATGGAAAGAATGAAGGTGGACCCAAGAGGTCTGTATTCTTAGTCCATTCATTCGAAATATCCTGAATAAGTAAATCCATAGAGACAAATCACAGATTGGCGGTTCTCAGGCAGGGGCTTAAGGGAGAGGGAGATGGAGCAACTGGTTAATTGATTCAGGTTTAGTTTTGGGGTGAGGAAATGTTTTAGAATTAGAGGTTGATGGGTGTATACATTGTGAATGTTCTAATGCTATTGAACTGTTCACTTTAAATTGGTTAATTATGTTTTGTGAATTTCATCAGAAAAATGCACACAAAGGTTTCACAAAGCATTATTTCACTAATAATACATGTATTAATGCCATATGGCCAAGTAAGATTCAGCGGAAACTTTCAACTTCGCATGTGAAGCAAATCTAAACTCAAAATTTTGTGATTATTGTGGTAAATGTTTAATCAGTATAGATATGTAGTGATCTTAGAAAATAAAACTTTTGTGTACTAGGGAATTTTAATTTTTTTTTCTTGGAAAAAAAATATTGACTTTTTAAAATGTTGACTGACTTTTGAATGCCCTTACAAGCAAAGTGTAACTGTCCCATAAGGCTTCCAAGGCTGTGAGTCGTTACTGAAGGAGACTGCCACATCTCTCTCCTGAGAAGCTGCTGGTGGCATCAAACACTGCCCTTTAGGTTAGCTTAACCACTGCACCACCCGGGTTCCTGTCAACCTAGAGAACGGATTCTTAATCATAAGGCTGCTGTGACATGGAATCGATTTGACAGCATCAGGTAATTTTTGATGTTGTTGTTAAGTGCCATCATGTCTGTTCTGACCCTTAGAGACCCTGTGTAGTGTTTCCAAGGAACAGCTGGTGAGCTTGAACTGCCAACTCTGTGGTTAAAACCGACTTTGCAGTCCAGGGCATTAACCCACAGCACCACACCAGGACTCCAAAACAGGTATTTGTTGTTGTGAAATGCCGTCGAGTCAGTTCTGACCCATAGCGACCCTGTACAGGGTTTCCAAAAAGCAGCTGGTGAGCTTGAACTGTTAACCTTGCAGTTCAAATGGCTTTGCAGTCTGGCACATTAACCCACAGCACCAAACCAGAATTTACTAGACTATAAATGCTACTTTCTTCATGGTACTGTTTAAGAGTATGGGCTCAAGTTAGGTCGTCTGGGTTCATGTTTCTGCTATTCCCAGGAAAGCTCTGGAGGACTACTGCACTGTGCTGTATCTTTTCCACATCTTTCTGTACTATTATTATTTACCTCATTGCTGATTCAGTATTTAGCACAATAATCCACTTATTCTCCCTGGCTGTTTTTCATGGTGATCCCATTGTGTATAGAGTAGAATTGTTGTTTCATAGGATTTTCAAAGCTGTGAACTTTCAGAAGTAGATGGGCTTGAATTGCCAACCATTCAGTTAGTATTCAAGTGCTTAACTGTTTGCGCCATCTAGGGACTCCTCAGCTCTACACAGCCACATTTTAACAGCCTAATAGAACAGAGCTGGTATGATCGTTAATAAATATTCACTGAGTATTTAACTATGCTCCATACACGAAGCTGAGTTCTGAGTCTAGCACAGTGAAATTAACAAAGCATGAGCCCCACCATTACTTATTATCTAGTGGCTGGGGCAGACCATAAACAAGTCACTTTTATACCATGATTAAGTGCTGTAAATTGACTACACGTACTATAAGAAATAAGGAAGCGCAGTGGCTCTGTACGATACACATAGGACTACGACCCACAAGGTCAGTGTGAAGCTCACCAGCTGCCTTGTGGGAGAAAGATAAGGCTTTCTGCTCAGAAGCACTATGCAAGGTCACTGTTGAGTTTAACTAACTGGATGGCACGTAACATAACATAAATGAGAGAGACCCATTTAAGTAAAGGCTTCTCTGAAGTGACATTTAATCTGAAAGGCCTGCATGGCGATAAGTGCGTTTGGGACTGGATAATTTATGAAGTTAACTACGGAGTATTCAATTGCAATGGGAAGTAAAAGTCATTTTCAGCAAGGGAGTGATAAATATTTGCGCTGTAAAAAAAATCAGATCGGCTGTTGTGTGGAGAACGAACTGCGTGCGGTGAGGAAAATCGGCTCGGAGGAATCTGATAATGACCTGGAGACGGGCTTACACAAGTGACTGAAGGTGCAAGTCACATATAGCCAACGAAGACTGCAGATTTCGTGAGGAAGGACAAATGAACAAATATTTAAGGGATAAAACAATTCACCACGGTCAGGAAAAATTCTTGTTGGGAATCGCCGGTCCCATCGCAGAACACGCGAAAGGGAAAATCTTTCGGAGGACCGTGAGGCCAGGGCAGCCGCAGAAGAGAAACCAAATGCCAGTCCTTTCATTGTCCTTAGGTACCATCCAGAGCAGCGTACGGGACCGAGGTGGGGATCCGCCCAGGACCAACTGTGGAACCCACGCGAGAGCGCGGAAGATGAGTCTAACCCTCGGAGAGTGAAGCAGGTCAGTTCTTACCGCAGCAAACAGATGCAAAAGCACGTAACTCTGGCAACCTCAAGCCCTTTCGCAGATTTGCCCACCCCGGAAGTGGAGCCAATCTGAGCTCACATCCGCTATCCAGCAGCTCCATATCTCGCGAGAACTGAGAGCGCCTATGTGACTGGGGCTGAGCGGAAGTTGGGTCTCTTTTTCGTGACGCCGAGGAGGCCGTCGGCTGCTTCACTATGAAGGTAGGACGTGGTGGCTGGCAATGGAATAGATAGGGGTTCATTCCTTCGAGCTGCAGAGCGCGGCGTTGCGGCATTCCCAGCACTCCAAAATCCTGACTATAGGTGGAGGAGGTTCTGGGGCAGGAGAGAGATCGACTCTCGGAGACCAGGGCCGCTTAAGAGGGCGGATGACGAGCGATTACGGCAGAAACTCAGTCGGGCTAGGAGCGCCATGGTGGCGTCTTCCAGCCCTGCCGAGTCAGGCGCGCCTGCTGCTCGTTTTCCAGCAGGCTTGGCTTGCTGGCCCCGACCCTCAGTGTCTGCATAGGAAGCACCTTTTCCTCCTGTAATAATTCATCGGTCAGAGATTCAGTTTAGTACGGTGCCTTCCGCGCGTCATGCACACGTGTGCTTTAGGGAATAGAATCCGTATCTGAAATTTTCGCTGATGAGGGAGTTTGTTAAGTGTCGTCGAGTCGGTTTCAACTCAGAGCGACCCTGTATAGGCTTTCCAAGGAGCGGCTGGTGAGTTTGAACCGCCGACCCATCCAGTGCTTTACCCCCACAGTGCCACTTAATACCCTTGTAGGGGATTCTGCGGATTTCATAAGCCTTTACATTTTGTTTTTAATTCTCAGCTGAACATCTCCTTCCCAGCCACTGGCTGCCAAAAACTCATTGAAGTGGACGATGAACGCAAGCTTCGTACCTTTTATGAGAAACGAATGGCCACAGAAGTTGCAGCTGACTCGCTGGGTGACGAGTGGAAGGTAAAAGATGGCAACGCCGTAGGTGGAACGATGGTCTTTGAAGCTGGGGTTAGAATTTAGGGTATTGTCTCCTCTTGGATGAGTTTACTTCCAAGCATCAGTCTACCAAGTTAGGAATAGGGTTTTTGAGGAGTGGCTGGTGAGTTTGAACCACCAACCTTTAAATAGGGTGCTTATCCCAGTATGGTGGTGGTTATGTGCCAGGGGAGTCTCATAGCGACCTTGTACAGGGATTCCGAGGCTGTAAGTCTTAAAGGGTGCAGAAAGACTCATCTTTATCCCACGGAACAGCTGGTAGTTTCGAACTGCTGACCTTAGGGTTCGCAACCTGAATGGTAACTGCTACGATAAGCTGCCAGAGCTCCTTTCAAATTGGTTTTAGTAAACTGTTGGTGTTCATACAGGCCACACAGTTTATAAATTTGAAATGTATTAAGTGCCATCAAGTAAGTTATGGCTTGTAACCACTCCATGCAGGGTTTCTGAGGAGTGGCTGGTGAGTTTGAACCACGGTCCTTGCAGTTAGAATTCCAGTGCTTGTCCTGCAGCACCACACCAGGACTCATACATAAATTTTTAAATGTATTGTGTCTTCATCCAGGGTTATGTTGTCCGCATCAGTGGTGGGAACGACAAGCAGGGTTTTCCCATGAAGCAGGGCGTCTTGACCCATGGCCGTGTCCGCCTGCTTCTG
>NW_006408583.1:7185206-7205602 GCF_000296735.1 Chrysochloris asiatica
GGTCAGTGCAAATGCAGATGGCTAGTTTTTAAGTGGCATGAGTTCTTTCTCGTTACCCACCCAAACTCTCAGAGTTATACTACTTTCTTTTTAAACGGACCTGCTCCTCTAGTCTTAGTTCATACATTATCAGATCTCTTAACTACATTTCAAATGTTTATGCTTATCACCAGTGAGGTCTATTGTGACCTGGGTTCTGTATCAAAATTTTATAGGGAAGGAATGTATGGATATTTATACTAAATGGTGTGTGTTCATACAGTTTGGGCTTGGAGTTACAGAATTGGAGGACTTTGACATTAGGTAGTCTTGGTACGACACTGCAGGATAAGCACTGGACCACAGCGTTGGTCTGAACTGCAGACATCTGTTACAGTTGACATGTTTTCCTTTTTTACATTTGCAAATAAAATGCATGTGGCGTTCCCCCATAATCCCACCTTTACAGACCATTGGTGCAGTAGAAGCCTTGTTGACAGATATTTCAAAGCTGTTTACTGTTAATTGCCAGAGTCATTTCTGACCCATAGCAACCTTGTATAGGGTTTCCTGTGAACTAGTGGGTTTAAACTGCTAACCTTGCACCACACCAGGACTCCATTTAACTGTAGCGGTGGTGTGCTGTGGAATCAGGTCCGACCCCTGTACAGGGTTTCTGAGACTAAATCTTAATGGGAGAAGAAAGGCTCATCTTTCTTATGCAGAACGGCTGGTAGTTTTGAACGCTGACCCTGTGGTTAGCACCTTGACTTATAACCACTACGCTACCAGAGCTGGCTTAATTTTTAGCAGAATTTAAACAATTTCTATAGTTGAGATGTTTATCATTTCCCCCAATATAAAGTAAAAATAATTGCATCTGAAGAAACCTCTACTGTAAAACAGACCTATCATCGCTGTAGGGTAAGCACTGGACTGTGGACCAAGTCAGCAGTTCAAACTGACCAGCTGCTCTTCGGAAGCTCTGTAACAGGATTGCTGTAAGGTGGAACCAATTTGATGGCATTTACCATCTTGGAAGATAGGATGATACTTTTAGTATTCAATAGTGTCTGCCATACCTTGACGACATCAAATCTTAAATTGTATATGCATCAAATTAAAATCTATTTTAATGTTTTAAATGGAAAGATGACATTCTTCAAATATGGTAAAATAGTCTTGGTTTTTAGGCAAGAAACCCAGGACCAAAGCACCCAAGATTCAGCGTCTTGTTACTCCACGTGTCCTGCAACACAAACGTCGGCGTATTGCTCTGAAGAAACAACGCACTAAGAAAAATAAGGAGGAGGCTGCAGAATATGCCAAGCTTTTGGCCAAGAGGATGAAGGTGAAAATCTTATAAAAGTCTTGGCCCACCAATTTTGGATTTGTATTTTACTTTAATCTAGATAAGCTTTAATTGTGTTTCTTTGTTCTGTTTAGGAGGCCAAAGAAAAACGTCAGGAACAGATTGCCAAGAGACGTAGGCTGTCCTCACTGAGAGCTTCTACCTCCAAGTCGGAATCCAGTCAAAAATAAGAAATTCCTATGTGTGACAAATAAATACGCTCATATTAAATCTACTTGAGTGTTTTCGTTAGTGACTGAAAAATAGGGGTTGTACAGAAATAACAATGGGATCATCCAATACTGAGACTGTAACCTTCCTGTAGTATCACAGAGGGCCACTGGGGAGAGTGGTGGGTGGTAATGCTGCAAAGTATATTCATAGGTTACTTTCAGCAAGGCATTGAACAACATCAGAGGAAATAAGATTGTAAGTCTGTATATAGTTTTATTTTGAAGAATACAGCTTTTCTTATCTATACAAAATGTAATACAGGAAAAGTGCCCTTGTGAAGACATGACATGAAGAAAAAAAAGTAGTTAAAGCATAGTTAATGGATACCATTTATTAAAAAGTTTACAAAGCTTTTAAAACCAGTGCAAATTTATTGCATTAATAGAAATCTTTTTAAACTAGTGAAATGTTAAAAAAATTTTTCATGCTTTTACTTTCACACTCTGAAAAGTTGACCGCTAATATAAACAAAACATCTGCACCAACAAAGGATGCACAGGGAAAATATACTTTTGAAAGTACCCTGTTCAATTACTGTAGTAACTGAAACCTATTCAACCTTAACATTTACACTACTAGCAAAGTCTTAAGGCACATTAGGCTGAAGTAAAGCTCACTTTATGAGTTGAAATTTTCCAATAGCTGAAATAGAATTACCTGGAGACTAGCTGAAATGCAGACTTGTGGCTCAGTAGTTTCTGCAAGGGGGCCCCAGATTCCACATTTCTAATATGCCTGGGGAGTGGTGTACTTTCCTCATAGTGACCCTGTTGTGTAGGGTTTCTGAGACTAAATCATTAACAGGAAGGACCAGAAACCCTCATTCTCCCTCAGTAACTGGTAGATTTGACCTACTGACCTTAATGGTTAGCAGCCCAGCTTCTAATTCACTAAATCTGAGCAGCAGCTCATGAATTTGAACCACTCACCTTGCAGTGCTTATCCTATAGGGCCACATATTACCAGCCCTAGCTGAGGTTAATGCCAGCCCCTGAAGGAGGACTCTATAGTTTCCAATGCAGTTAAAACTTAGATAACAGCAACACTGGCAACTGAGATTAATGGGAGCTGAAGCTGTGAAACTTCAAGCCACCCAAAACAATAATTACAGCCCATCTGGGTAACTTAAAAGCAGAAGGCAAATCTGAGGTTCAGTCCAGAAGACCAGTACCTGCTTGATTCTGATGCACAAAATGGAAACCGTCCTTTCTGATTTCAATGAGGAGAGCTGCTAAAACGACAAATCAATATTCAGCCACACACATGATTCTAGGTGACTTACAAAATACAGCTAAATTCAAGATCACACCCAACAAAAACCCATTAACACTAAAAACAGACTAATTTCAAAGACTGCTTTTTTCAGTAGTTCTCAGTCTTGAAGTTTCTATGTTGAGATACAAAGGCAATGAGGTTAAAAAACATTTTCTTAAATCTCTCCACAACATGATTTGACATATTTGGTGTTAAGTTCCAGTGATATCCTTTCTGTGGTGGGCGTTACGAAAAGCTTTTAAGTGATTTAATACAGGAAATTGGCCCCATATCTAGAGGATACCAGGTTAAGGTTTCCAAGATGTAAATGGGTCTTAATAACACAAAATGTTAAACTCCACATGCTTCCAATCTAGATGAGCAGGGAAGCAGTGAAATAATTGCTTGTTAAGAACTTTTACAGTTTTCTCTTAAGGTTTGGAAGACCGTGACATCATAAAATATTAAAGTTACTTAAAATGTTAAGTTAACTAAAAAATTAATAATTTGATATCTGATGTTGGTAACAGTATACTGAGGTTGATAAACAGATGTTTCAGTTGGCAATTAAACATATATACATATTAAATGTTACATATTTCTTTATTAAAATTTTGTGTGTTTTGTTTTTCAACCAGAAGTGCTATGTCATGAAGACTAAAGAAAAGGAACGGATAGACTTTTGAGTTCACAGCAACAACAACAAAAAAACAAGGCTTTGAATTAATCCTGCATATTTCAGGAGCCTTAAAAATGTCATATTAATGGTAAACTCAAAACGTTTTTCATTTTCTTCAACCTCAATTTTGTACGCAATTTAAATCTGGCATGTTAGTGCCACACTTCTTGTTGGGTCAGTAACTATTAAAACTTCAGTTTCAACAAAACTGTAAAAATACATATTCTGAAACAGGTGCAAAAGGTCCATTTTGAAAGGAATGAGAACTTAGACTATACTGCTGCATATATCAAATTTCCTGAAATATGGAAAGACTGGTACAATAACTATAAATAGATTACACTAGGTAGAAAGGGGATTTATGTTGTTAAACTGTATAGCCCAGTAGTGATTTTTTTTTTTTAATCAGCTGATTTTGTCATCTTATATAATAACTATAAAAACAGACTTCTTAACTACACCATCTCCACACACCACCTTTTCAAATTAGCAGTATGAGATTAGGCAAACTTTCTGCTTCTACAGAACATGATAAAAAAGTGAAACATGTGAGGTCATGATTAAATCTACTGCCAAGAAGCTTTAAAGTTTCAGAACTTAACTGATTCAACCTAAAAATGTTATTTACAAATACACATTTTTACTCACAAGTATACAAATACAAGTATTGTACAAGAATAAAACTGCAGTGCAAGTTTATCCCACAGGTTTTAAAAAGTGAGCGATAGCAAGGATAGATGTGTCTAGACAAAGATTTCAGGTCAAAAGACTATATATACCTAGCACTGTAAGTATACTTCAATTACTTAGGAAACCAACCTAACTTTGTAAACTATTTCACTGGACTCATTCATTCCAATTTTAAAGCTGTTTCAGATTAACATGGTGTTGGGGAAAGGATGGAAGGAAGTAACGAGAGTCACAACGGAATCCACTGAGTAAGGCTAATACCTAATATGAAAGGTGAAGGTATTAAGTTTAAAGTCAGAGGCAAGGATACTGTCATCAGTCTTCAGGTAACTGAGGTTAATGACTACATACCAGTTTAGCACTAGTCATTTCTTTAACAGTCAATAAGCCCTCTTTTCTGAAAATTGTATTGCAACATGCAATCTAAGAATTTCAATAAATACTCACTGATATCAGGGTTGTATACACAAACACATCCACACAATCACACATATATACAGCCACATACACAAATAGTTGCTCTTATAATTGAGAAATTTCATTTGTTTTGGGGCCAGGCAAGTTTATATTAATTTACTGTTCCCCAAACCCATTAGCTTCAAATATAATATATATTAACAATATGCCTAAGATGAAGAGTATGGTTTTGTGTCAATTATCAAACAAATACAAATTACTGAGAGATCCAAAATTCATTCTGCAGAAACAGTTCAGAAGCTGAAAGTCTTCAACATCACTAAACCCTGGGACAATTCAATGAATTTTACTTTGCAATATGATACATTCTGAACTACAATTCACTATGTATTGTCCTCAAGAATTAGTTCAATTTGTATTTAAATTAGAGGCGCTCCAAAGCATTTCCTGCACCACTCCACACTGGTAGTTGGCGGGGCATCAATTTTCTGCAACTTTTCAAGAATCTCTGAAGACAAGCTTCTATATGCAAGTCCGTATTCATTGTCAAAAGCCTCTGAAAGACATTTGTAAACAGTTGTAACTTGTTTATAAAGAAAAGTTATGCATTTAAAAATGGCACAAAATCAAATTACATTTACACACATATATTTAAACTTTAAAGATAAGGAGTCTTGGTATGGCGCTGTAGGATAAGTACTGGGCTGCTAACTGCAAAGTTGGCAGTTCAAACCCACCAGCCACTACTGTACAAGGTCATCCTATACAAGGTCGCTATAAGTCAGAACTGATTTAATGGTACTTTACAACATTTAAAGGTAAAACCCTTATTAAAGGAAAGTGTATTATTTATACATACCAGCTACAATTTTTAAAATTACATTAGAAAATTAAACTATAAACCTCCCTTAATAAATCATCATGAATCAACTTACCAATATCAATATTCTCTCTTCCAAGGGACACTAATGATAAGAAAAGGATTTCTCTATATAAACTCCTATAAAATAAATATATTTTAAAAGTGAGATTAGTCAAGCACAAAATGACAAATATTGTATAAGGCCATTGTTGTGAAAAGTTAAGATTTTCTTGCTAAATGAAACATTCTATAATGGTTATAAGGTGGGTGGAGGGTTGGGGGAAGGAAAAAAAATAAAATGAAGATAGGTAAGTACTGTTAACTGATGATACATGAAGTAGACTGAAATCATTGTAAGGACACAAAGTGTATAATTTGTTGAATGTGGGACTGATGATCTATCCATTCTATAAACCTTCCACTAAATTCACAAAAAGTTAACAAAGAGAATAAAACTATCCCCCTAAACACAAACACACAAATATAAGTTTTAAAAATGGTAAAAATGAAATAAGCTGTTTAGTTAACAGTGTGCAGCTTTGTCACTGCACTACAGTTACAGAAAATGCCACCTTTGAAGGGAGATGGGCGAAGGGTACACTGGCAAATTCTGGTGACTCTTTATTAAAATTAAGATATCAAAAAAGAAAAAAGTTAATAACCAAGAACAAAAGTCTTGTTTTAAACCTATTTCTCCAATCTAATAATAATAATAAAAAGTTTGTTTTAGCTCTTAATACATTTAAAACATTTAAGTGATGTTTTACCTAATTTTTAATTAAATGTCCACCAAAACAGCCTTTTTGTATTTTTCTCTCATTTGATAGAACATTAATTTCTATAGTAAATAAGGATTTACTTCACACAAACAATGGGAAGGTTGTTGTCTTTATTATGATTTTTCCACAGAAGGTATCAATCACCTTTATTCAGTTTATAAACATAAAAAGATCACAAATGAAACATCTAAAATGAGTTTCACTGGCTCAGTTGTTGAAGATGGGAGAAAATTAGGAAATGAGTTGGTTTTTGAGTACTTCACAACAGGAAAAAAAGGAGTATTGCTGATTTCTTGTTACTTTTCTCAGAAGCTTCAGAAACCATAAAATGATCATTGAATTGTATTATTACCCTGCCCTTAATTTACAGGTACCTGAAGCAAGGTGCTTTTTAGATTGTATGTAAGACCATCTCTACCTGAACTGTTGAATGACAACCATATATTATCTTTTCTTTAATAAATTTCTGCCCTATCATTTCTGAGATTAGCATCAAAAATACCATGGAACTTGAAGAAGGCCCTATAAACATTAGTAATGTTCCACAGAATTGTTTATGTTCCCTTTTCTGAAGCGTCCAAAGAACAATTCACTCATGCAGAGGTTGGCATAAGTACTGGCTTGAGCAGGTTAGCAGAAATAGTAACAAGATCCAGACAGTGTCCCATCCTCTGTAATTCACTGCTTTCCTAAACTGCTTCTTCTAACCCTCTATTCCTGTCCATCCCACAAAAGAGAAAAGCCTTATCTAGTACAAATATATATAATATAAATGTGAAAGTCAAAAAGGGTTTCCAAGAACAGCAGCGTTATTTCCCAAAGACCCAGCACATTCTTGTTATTATACAATTTTGTCTCTTTACACAAACACTTTTATTATGTGCATATGCTCAAGGATGAATGCAAGTTTCTGATGTTCTACAATGAACTGGTGGTGCCTTTTACAACCACCAATACTTAAAAACATAAAATAAGTTTTAAAAAAGAAACATGAAACCATTTTGAGTGGCATCAAGCATAAAAGAAAACACTGGATTACCTTTGTCTTTTCACATCTGGTTTCCATTGTTGTGAAAGAAGATTGATGGGTTTCAGCACATCATTATGCTGAATACTCTGTCGGATGCATTCTACTAAAGTGCTGGCTGCTTGTTGTTCCTCTGACAGGAGTGGCAATTTCTTTTCAGAATCTAGTGACAAGAACACAGCAATTGGGAATAAGCTGTAAGTCAAAACTGAATGGATGGCAGTGGGTTTTGCTTTTTGTTCCAGGCCTAAATATTAAAGTGGAGTCCTGGTGTAGGATCACCAATGCACTGCTAATGAAAAAGTCGGCAGTATAAACATGCCAGCCGCTCCTTAGAAACCCCATGCAAGGATCGCCATGAGTAGGAACCAGTCTGATAGGGCTTACAACAACAAGAAGTATTAAAGTAGCTTTTTCTTCCCAGGATTGTGGCATCTTCTAAGTCTACTCAACAATACCTCTTCCTTACTAATATTTTCCTTTTCCCTTCAGATGGGGTAGGTCTGTTTCCATGCTTTTATTGATGGCTTCCTGGCTGAGGCTGAGAAATGATAGCTGTACTCCAGCAGCCATTTTGTGACTGTGAAATACCTTTGTAAATGGTAAAGCAGACCTAACAGAAGGAGCCTGGATCCCTGATAATAGAGGAACTACCTACTAGTCCTGTGCTGTCTGATTCATAACATATATGTGAAAGAATAATCTATACCTTCTTAAAGCCTCTGTATTTTCTACTAAATACAGCAGCTTAATCTGGTCATTCTAGAACTGCTGAGAACCAATAGTTACACAAATTTTGTAGCTCATAAAAGTGCTTCAGTGTCAAAGCAGTTGAACCACACTAACATTAAGCATGTGCAAATCACCAATGCATTTGTAGTTTGGGAAATTTTCAAATAATGTAGGTAATTCCAACCACCCTATGATTTTGTTTACACTCACATTAGATGGGAATATGTACCCACTGGTTCCTCATTCTGAATGTCTATTGTAAGGCAAGTTTTGGTGTTTTCATGTAACACAACCCTAAAATAAACACAACTATTAATATTTCATCTGTGCTCACCCCCCCACCCCAAAAAAAAAAAACAACCCCAGCAAAGTTCTCTGTTACACTCCATAAAGAGATACTGGCTGCTATGGGGCTTAATCCTAGCTCTTCCACTTGCTCAGTGATGACCCTTAAGTAGATTTGATTTGAGACTAACCAAATATAAGTTTTCTTTTCACTATGTTATTGTTAAGGAGAGGCTGGTGAGTTTCAACTGCCAATCTTGTGATCCAGTGCTTTAATCGACAGCGCCACACCATTTCACGATAGCTCCTATAATCAATTATTTTGCAATGTAGTTACAAACCATACAACTTTACCCATTTAAAACATACAACTCCACAGGTTTTTAGTATATCTACAAAGTTGTGTACTCACCAACACAATCCATTTTAGAACATTTTATCATCAAAAAAAGAAACCCCAAACCTATCAGCAGTCATTCCTCACTTGAGCCTACCTGCACTCCTCACCTCTTAGTCATACAAACAACGCAAACACATTGTCCCAAAGTAGATTCTGACTTAAGGCAGCATCTCATGAGCTACAAAATAGAGTGCTCCACAGTGCTTGCCTGGCTGTAACCTTTACGGGAGCAGACTGCCAAGCTTGTCTCAAATAAATATTCTTTTCATAGTCTTTGGCTGATTTCCAAAAACGTTCAGTGCTTCTTGTTGCTATTTTAAAATCATTTTTACAACTTACACTTGCTTCACTGAGAGAGTATGCAAAACTCCTCCCGTTGTCATTCCATAGTTATCTCTTCCTCTTACTGTTACTTACATGTCAATCTGGTCAGTCTGGTATGCCAAACAAGGTCATTCTTGAGGGTTTAAAATTTGATTCCCTGCACAAATGATCAGACTACTTTGCAACACTTGTCTGCTTCAAGTGGTAGACAAGAACTACTATAAAGAAATGGCGGTTCTAACTTACAGTCTTTCCCAGCATAAATCTGTCTAAAAAGTCTTCATATATCATAACTGAACCAAAAAATAAGGGTAAAAACAGCTTACAATATATTTAACCATACTTTTGTGACAGGGATATTTCAAGGACAAGAGTTCGATTTTTTTTCTTTCAGCTTGAAGCATAGAAACTGTAAAGTTGATATAGGTAAACTTCTCCCTTTTTCTTTCAAGTTGCCACCATTAACAATTTGATAAACATTTATATCTGAACAATGTTTAACACACATATACAGAATTTTGTCCCCCAATAAAATGAGGAAAAGATCACACTGTCCAACTGGTTATCTTTTTCACGTGATATCTAACAGGCATCCCTTTGTATCAATCTCTCTCCTTCTTCTCTTGGCAACCAATATTTTTTAAAGTGTGTATATACCATCATTCTTCTGTTGGTTATTTTTATTTAAATTTTTCATTATTATTATAAAATCCTACAGTAAACATCACTGTACACACAAGCTTTGTACACTTGTATTTTATAGGGCAGTATCTTATTAGTGTAAATGCTAAGGTAAGGAGTATCCATATATTAAATTTGGATAACATTTCCTACTTTGTTGTTAAATGTTGTTGAGTTGGTTCTGACTCATAGCAACCTTGTATAGGGTTTCCGAGGAGTGGCTAAGTGAGTTTGAACCGCTAACCTTGTGGTTCTAATGCTTTTTCCTACAGCCTGTTCTTCAAAATATATCATTTTATATTATGATGTATTACATTAGGCAAATCTGCTGCACAAGAACCTTTTAAAGTGTTGAAGAGCAGATGTCAGCCTGAGGACTAAGGTATGCCTGACCCAAGCCATGGTATTTTCAATAACCTCATATGCATGCGAAAGCTGGACAGTGAATAAGGAAGACCTTAAAAGAATTGATGCCTTTGAGTTGTGGTGTTGAAGGAGAATACTAAAAGTGCCATGGGCTGCCAAAAGAACCAATAGATCCGTTTTGGAAGAAGAAGTGCAGCCAGAGTGTTCCTTGGATGCCAAGACGGCTAAACTTCGTCTCTCATACTTTAGACCTATTGTCAGGAGGGACCAGTCGCTGGAGAAGGATATCATGTTTGGTAAGGTGGAGGGTCAGAGAAAAAGAGGATGACCCCCAACGAAATGGATTGGCCAAGTGGCAGCATCGATGGACTCAAGTGTCGGAACAATAGTGAGGTTGGCCCAGGATTGGGCAGTGTTTCATTCTGCTGTGCATAAGGTCGTTATGAGTCAGTACTGACTCAATGGCGCCTAACTACAACATACTTCTAACAGTATATGAAAGTGTTCTTTCTTCCTGGGTCCATAACAATATTGGACATTGTTAGTCTTTAAAAATTTTTGTCAGCCTGACAGGTAAAAACTTGCATTTTCATTTATTTTAGAAAGAGTCATTTAAAATAAATACTAACATGATCCTGGTATGGTGCTGTGGGTTAATGTGCTGGACCATAAGGTCAGTTGGCAGTTCAAACCCACCAGCTGCTTCTCAGAAACCCTATACAGGGTCACTATGAGTCAGAACTGACTCAACAGCACTTAACACCAACAACAAATGTGACTGAGCATTAAAAAAATATGTATGTTTATAAGCCATTTAACATTACTTCCAGAAACTGCCCATTCATAATTCACAAATTCTACTGGGTTATTTATATTTTTGCTATTGATTAACAGGGCTTCTGAATGCATGGACAACAATATTTTATTTAAAAAAAACAAACAAAAAAAAACATAACTATAAAGGACTAAAAATCCATCCATAATCCTAATTATGATACTATGTCAACAAATCAAAAAAACTCTTCTAACATATAAAATTTACTCTCAAAATACCAAGCCAAACTGGTATTTGATACATACACACACACACAAACCTACTTCTTAACTCAGTTTAGACCTGATACTGTTTTTATTAAGTGCCACTGAGTCGGTTCCAACCCACAGTGACCCTGTATAGGGTTTCCGAGGAGCAGCTGGTGAGCTTGAACGCCGACGTTGTGGTTCAAAGCGACTTTGCAGTCCAATGCATTAACCCACAGCGCCATACCAGGACTCCAAGACCTGACATAGGTCAGTACAAAAATAAAACAGTTTGAACTAAAATAGAAAATATCTCACTAAGACACTAAAAATTAATAATAAAAGTTTAAAAAGTAAAGCAAAAGAAATAACAATAGGATGAGTGCAAAACCACTGTTCTCCTATATAAACTATCACTCGATTCACAATAAAAACTTAAATAAATAAAGCAAAATAATTTACTTCTCTCATCTCTTTAACTTTTAATTTTAGTAGTCCATTCTTTATTGCTGAAAAGGATTATACAGTATGGATGGATATACCTCCATATGCTTACCCACATTCACCTACAAACGGTTATCTGAGCAGTTTCTAACTTGGTTCTATTCTACTTACTAAGACTCCTCCACGAAACATACAGAGGGTCTCCTGGTTCCTGATGAAGGTTGATATTATCCCATAACAGCTGAATACACACAAGTTTGCTATCCTGGGACAGAGACGACAGAGGAAGCTAAAAAAGATTAAAACAGAAAATATGTAAACTCAAATGTGATATAAAGCATAACTACGCATAAAACAAATGAGTTAGTTCAAAATTCTGAACTAAAATTCTTAGTAAACTTTAAATTTTTATTTGTGTTTTAGAATAAATGTTTTCGTTATTTTCTGACTTTCTCGTTCTGACTCTCAAGAACTGAAATGCTAGTCTGCTAACTGGCACAATGGCCACATGAGAGATGAACCTCCAAGCTTTAAGGTAAGAGGAAGTGCAATCATTTCTACTGGCTGACCAAGGACTGATTACTACTTAAAAAACTGAGTCAATAAATAAGTAAATAAGTCAAACTAGACTTTATAATACCTCACAGAAAAGATTTTGCTGTACCCTTGATATATGTGTGGGGTGTGGGTAGCTCTCAATATTGCTATCACAAAATATAGGAGCTCACTGTCATCAAAGGAGTCAGGGTTCCAGATAAACAGCACAGTGACTTTAGGGTTAGACAGCCAGGTCTTGGTCTTGGCTCTTCATCACTTACGGATCCTCATATTTGAGGAGCCACATAATAAGGTAGTTGTAATGATTTCCACTGGGAATATGACTGTTCAGAATAAAAGCTACCTTTTCTAGCTACCCTTAGAGCTGGCTATGACTCACCATGTAACTAAGTTCACGTTAAATGGATATATGTGACAGTATGTGTACCTTCCAGGAGTTGTCCCTAAAGAAAGAAGACATACTCTTCTCCAGTTATTTTCCTCCACATTGCTGGTTGGAATGTGGATATGATGACTTGAAGCTAGGTTGAACCATCCTGGACCATGAATATGAAATGGAGGCCTTGCAACAGCTGAGCAAAAAGATAGAAGGACCTCAGGTCCTTGTGACACCCACTCAAACTGCTAAATGTCTTGTTAAGTTATAGGCCTCATCCAAACCAACCCAAATGTGGTAAAAATAGGAGTAGGTACCATACCTGTACACCTTCATTACAATGTTCAGATGTGAGGATAAGTCCAGGCAAGTTACTAGGTAGGTCCAAACGTCTGAAATACCAAACGAGGTTCCAGAAAATGATTGGATGTTGATTGATGAACGACGATGTGTGAATCACCTGATCACCTTCATTTTCTAGCAGAGATTCAAGTTCTTTACGAAGCACTAGAGGGCTCAAGTAGGGCACAGAAACAGGGGGAGGACTGGGCCTTGTACCTAAAGGATCCTAAAAGTAACAATTAAAAAGAAGAAATGAGTATTACCAGTTTAATGCATATTTCTGAATTAGATTATGCTTTCTTATCTGCACTGTTAAATCAGCTCTTTCAGGGCCACTGTTACATGCAGAAAACATGATAACAAAAACCTAAAAACTAAACAACCCTGAAATGCCCTTAAGTTGAATAGCTGCAACAAAAAATAAAAAATATATATTGAAACAGAACCTTAAAATAGGGTTTCTCTATCAAGTTGATAATAAGAGCTTGTTGTTGTTAAGTGCCATCAAGTCAGATCTGACTCATAGTGACCCCGTAGAGGGTTTCCAAGAAGTGGCTGGTGAGCTTGAACTCTGACCTTGCAGCTCAAACCAACCTTGCAGTCCAGAGCATTAACCCACAATGCCACACCAGGACTCCGATGATAAGAGCAATGGGCATAAAGGATTAATTTTTCCTTTTAAATTTGTAACAAGAAATACTTGCATTTTAGATATTTTAAATTATGGCGATACTAAAGATGGTCTTATCTTCCTCCTAACAAACAGGTAGTGCACATTTGTGTTTGTATTCTTTTTATTAAACATACTTTAAAAATTTTTGTTAACTCCTCTTAAAAGTGTATTAAAGTCTACATTTTATTATGACAAAAGCTGAAATAATTTTTAAAAAGGCAAATTATTTGAATTCAAATGAAAAGACCAAACCCACAGAACAACCTCAACACTGTAACTTATGTACATTATAATCACAATGAAAAGATTATGCAATGCTCTTTGTATCAGTGAATATCCCTAGTGCCCAGAATGTGGTCTCTCAATACCATTTCCCACTAAATGGAATCACAGCTTTAGCAAAATGGCTGATTTCAGACCTGAGGAAGGGAATATACACAGGAAGGTGAAACACCTTGTCATACATAAAAACAAAGAAGCTTTCAAAATACAAAACAAAGTCTCCAAAAAAGCTATGAGTGGTGTCGAAAGGGCTAAGGAGTCAACTTGAAGAGAACAACATTAGCGGACTGAAACACAGATACTTAAACCCATGGGCTCATAATGATTTCTCTCCCTGAAATTAGCTGGTCACCTTGGAAAACGCTAGAGACCAAACTCAGGTTTAAAATGGGTAAACAGACAGAATCAAACATTTATCCTGTCTTTCTACTGAATACTGCAGCTTTAGAAAACCAACTAAAAGATACTCTTTATAGGCATATAACAAAGAAATGAGAGACAATCACTTTGTTTGTTGTTGTTAAGTGCCAACGAGTTGGTTCTGACTCATAGTGACCCTGTATATGGTTTCCAAGGAACATCTGGTGGGTTTGAACTGCTAACTTTGTGGTTCATAGTCCAGTGCTGATTCTACAGTGTCATGTCAGAAATCCTCAACTTGTTACAATCCCCAGATAACTAAGCTCTGAGACATTAATAGATACTCTCACATCACATAGACAGATAACTAAAATATTATGTGTCTCCTAATGAAGAAACATACCACTACTGAAGCTGTAGTACAAAAACAAATGAACGACAAAAGCAAAACCTAAATCAGATCATACGTCTACATGCAAACACCAATGTTTAAGACGACAATCAGCACAATCTGGATTGTGAGCAACTCTAGTATCTAAGTGGAAAATGATCTTACTTTATCAATAATTAAATTACAAGGAGAAAATAAGACAGGGAACAGATAAATTAAAAATAACTCTAAAAGCCCATAAGCCAATGCAACACACACATCTTATTTGGTTTTAATTTAAACAAACTGAAAACAAAAACACATTGGACATTTAAAAAACAATCATAAAATTTGAATAAAGACTGAAAATCTTGATAATATGACTTATTTGGAGTGGTATGATAATGGCATATGTATTTTCTTCTTTTTTTTAAAAAAAAAGTCCTTAATTTTTAGATATACATACTGAAGTATTTCCAAATGTAATGTAAAATGTCTGAAATTTGCTTCAAAACAATAAAGGGGAAAGTGAAGGAGGGTATACATGCAAGAAGATTGGCCATAAGCTGAAAGTTATTGAAGTGAGAAGATAGGCCAAGGTGATTCACTATATCTTGTGTTTATTTTTATATATATTTGAAATTCTCCACAATAAAAAATTAAAAAAAAAATTTCTTAATCTGTTCATGGAACATTTTACTTACTTCTCATGTGATTACATAAGTCCACTAAAAGGTCTGTGAACTCCTGAGCCCATGGTCCCTGACCTAGCCCCTGGGGGCTGGGGCTGAGAGTGAAGGGGCCAATTGGTTACAAGTGCAGGGAGGTGTGCATGAGCTCTCAAATTTGCAGCTGGTATCCATTTGACCTAGCTTGGAGGGAGCAGGTTAAGCTGACCAGACCTGACCAGATGAAGATAAAGATGTCTGATACTGTGAATAAGTGTAAATTGCTATAATTTGATGAACTGGACTTTTGCTTATGGATGCAGGTGCTCAAAATTCCCACCGAAATGGAAGATTCTTTATATTAGGAACATGCTTACCTCCTCAGTGTACTGTGTTGATAGGGAAAGCAATTTAGACATTGGCTTTCAAAAATGGGGGGGAGAGGGGGAGGCAGACTTATAAAGGCATGAAGTGGCTGGCTTACAAGCTTTCATGGGTGTGCTTAGTTTCAGAATGAGGGAGGTAAGGAAGAATCCCCACAGATGGGTCTGGTGAAAGGGCATGGGGATGTTGCTGATAGGATTTTTGGGTTCAATTGTCAGTATTTGTTAGCAGGATTAATTGTGACTGTCAAAACTGTAATTGTAGAATGTGCTTATCCTATTCTGCCACCAGGACTTCTACATGAATCCACAGTAGAACCATAATGCTTTTACATACCACAATTTCCTGCAAGCTGTTTGGAAGACTAACTGTTGAAATGCCATGAAACGGTCGCTGGGAAAAATCAATGTTTTGCAAAGGGCCTCCAACACTGTGACTTCGTGTCAAAGACACACTTCGCTTTGATGAACTATTAGGCGCAGGTGAAATTTTCATAGTTTGAACATCATCTCCACTGGCTTTCTTTAGTTCATCACTTTGAAAGGGGAAAAAAAAAAGAGGAAATGCTTGTGTTTATATAGGAAAAACAACCTAAATTTGGAGAGCTAGCTATCTTCTACAATGAATCTTGAATCTTCATATAACCTAAATTTTCTTCAAGCATTTTTGTAACACTGGTCAGAACAACAGGATGGAGTTAGCGGTGCTGGTAAGAGGCGGGAAGCAGAAAGATGATAGAGAACAGGTAGTTATTTTTTTAAAGATCAAAGTATATCCATTCATCTTTATTAAACAGAATCACCTAAAAGTAAGCTGCATGGAAATATAAGTCTTGTAAATTCCTGGACAAGTATTTAATCTCCACCAGGCCAAGATTTCATGAGGCTACAGACTAGGCTTTATTTTCTTTTTTCCTTTAGAGCTTAGCTTATATCTTAGCATACAGTAAGGCTCTTCAACAGATGTCTGATTCAATCAATATTAATGAGAGACAGTATTTCCTTGGAAACTGGCAATTGCTATATTTAAAGGATATCTTTTTCTGCTGAGATGCTCAATTTGTAAAAAACCAATGCAAAATATTAAATGTATTTTCAAAAATGGTTTATCACCAGATTCATTTGTTACATATTTAAACAATACGTGGCAGTAAAAAGTTAAAAGTTTTTTAAATGCCAGACTTAGTTACAAGATACTGGTTGTCTCTGGAGTACTTGGTACTTTCTAAGGTACCTGGTTTACTACAAAGAGTTCTTTGCATCCTTTAGTACCTGGATTCAACTGCAGCGCTTGTTTCCTCAGTTATGGTCTGGGTATGTTTCGGTAAATCCATCAAGTTGATCAAATCAGGTTCTGCTGAATTGGACACAAGTTTAGGCTCCAGGGGTTCAGTTGCCAATGGAATACTGCCACTTTGTAAACTGTCACCAGAGGTACTTGGTTTCAGGAAAAAGCTAAATATGGGGTAATTAAAAAAAAAAATTCTTAAAAATCATAGATTCGGAGGACTTCCGGCAAGGTGTCAGACAAGTTATATGCACTATACAGATCTTCTACAACAAAGATATAAAAGACCAGGTGAAATAGATGAAAATATGGAGCACTTAACTTTGGAGGAAAAGTTAGAGAAGTAGACTGAGTGCTTGCTGGGAAGAGAAACTGAGCAGGGATGGTGAGACAGGGAGACTGACTGATGAATGGCTGGCCAGATGCAGCTTGACCATCTTGTGAGCAGCTTTGGCAAAAGAGATTGGATTCACAGAGCTGGTGGGAAAGGTGTGATTCCTTCTTTTTTCCCTCGCTCCCCTGGAGACCACAGGTATGGTCAGTTCCTACTTTCATCCACTCCGAGTGCAGACCCTGCTCATAGGGAGCTTAACTCCAGACCTACAGACCTAGCAAGCCACCAGACCAGCATTTAACCAGTCATTCTGTATCAAACTACCTTGTGTTCCTAAGAGACGCTGAAACCAGCTCCAACAAGGGCCTCCACGCACTGCTTCCAGGTGGAGTGCCCTGAACAGATAAATACAGAGGCCAATAGGGCTCCATTTAGGACCAGGATCTCTGCTGTCACATCCCTTCCACACTCACCTCGTGAGTTCCCTGGCTTTCAGAAGCCCTGACTCTTTTCCTCCTCAACCTAACAGCTTTTTTTTGTTTTTCCCTTTTGTTGTTTCATTGTTTTTACTTATTCTTTATCTTCCTTCTTCTCTTTCCATTCCCTTGAATTTTATCCTTTATATCTCTGCTTTTGTTTTCCTTTTCTTCTGTTTCTCATTTCCCCTCTTGTTTTTTATTTCCTTTATGATGTTTCTTTAAAACTCTCTACTCTCTCTTTTTATCTTCCCTCTCAATGGTTTTCTAAGTGTTTTTTAAAAATACTTCATTTCCTGTTCCTCTTTTGTCTTTATTATATTCTGCTTTTCTGGTTGCTGCCAGTTTTAATTTCTTTTTAATCTTTATTATTTTCTCTTTCCATTGAAGGTTCCTTGTTGTATATTGTGTTTTGTTTTCTTGTGAGTATGTATGGATCACCCAACAGGAAAGAGCATCAAGCCCATACAACGAGCCACTACCATACCCTCTCCAGCTCCACCCACGGGACAGGAGCCAGTATAAGATCCTACAACACCTGATCAATGATAAACAGCAGCCAACACCAGCCCAAACCACCCTAAGCTGAGGTGTATAAGTAGAAAAGGAGAACGGTGCACACATTTCCACTCTAACTACACCTACAGGAGACAGTTGGTGAGAGCCTAAGAACACATCAAAATATAATCATCTATTAAAAACAAATACAACAACTCTACAAGCCCCAGGACAACAGACAAACTTAGGTAACACCAAGAAACAAGAGAAAATGGCTCAAATGACCAAGACGCAGAACCAGAAAATGTTTCTGATGAAGAACAGGTAATGGAACTAATTGAAAAAGAATTCAAGAGAATGATATTTAGGTACCTTCAAAGGACTGAAAGAAAGATCAAGGGAAGTAAGGATAATACAGAAAAAAAGAATAATTCAGGAAAACATTATAGTAAAAAACAGAATAAACACAAAATTTGAAACAATACAAAACCTACAATTAGAAATCCAGAAGATTAATACTAAGATTTCAGCAATGGACACTGCAAGGTTGAACACGTAGATTAGAAGCAACAGAAGCCCAATTTATTAGTTTGAAGATAAATCTCTCAATATTAGTATGCTAGAACAATCACAATAAAAGAATGAAAAAATCCAAAGAAACTCTAAGAGTTACATGGGACACCTCAAAGAGGAACAGCTTACAGGTGATAAGAATTCAAGAACAGAATGAGACATAAAAAGCACAGAGAAAACTGTTGAAGAGTTATTGGAAGAAAACTTACCTAACACGAAAGACAAGAAGATAAGCATACAAGAAGCCAAATGAACCCCAAACAGAATAGACCCTAAAAGAAAATCACCAGGATATACCATAACCAACTTTCCAAAACCAAAGACAAGGAAAGTATCCTGAAAGTAGCTCAGGAAAAATGAAAAGATGTCTAACAGAGGAGAACCAATAAGACTAAGCTCTGATTTCTCAGCAAAAAGAATGCAGACAAGAAGGCAATGAGATGACATATACAAAACTCTGAAAGAAAAAACTGCCAACCAAGAATCATATACCTAGCAAAGCAAGCCCTCAATGATGGTTAAATTAGAATTTTTCCTGCTAAAAATTAAAGGAATTTGTAATGACCAGATTGCAACTTTACAAAAAATTGCTGAAGGGTGTTCTTTGGACAGAGAACTAACAACAGCAGACAACAACCTGAGATTAATATACATGACACCACCACACAAAACTCAATCCAGATACAAGTATTTAAAACAAACCTGGAGGCAGTGGTTATGTGCCATGGAGTCGGAATTGACTCATAGCAACCCTATACAGGGTTTCCAAGGCTGTAAATCTTTATGGGAGCAGAAAGCCTCATCTTTCTCCTGTGGAACACTGGTAGTTTTGAACTGTTGACCTTAATGTTTGCAGCCTGATTCATAACCACTACGCTACCAGAGCTCCTAAAGACTGAAAACATGGAACCAAAGGTATCAATTTATAATGAATACGGAAAAAATTAATAAATTACAAAGTAACCTCAAAGAAAATATACCTACACATCTAAAATTAAAAAAAGAGGAAACTCAGAAGGATTTAGTAAACATTTAATAAACACAAACAGAAATAAAAAAGGAAAAGAAAACCCATAAACAAAATTAACACAGTGCAGAAAATTATGTGGTATAAAGAAATCAGTAGCACCACACACAAAAACACACAGCAAAAAGTAACCAATTCATACTTCTCAAGAATTACACTGAATATAAATGTATTAAATGAACCAGTCAAGAGATGAAAGGGTAAAATGGATAAGAAAGCAGGATCCTTCAATATGATGTCTACAAGACACATCAGAAAGATTAGCAGAAGACAACCTCTCTGGAAAGCAATATGACGCTTCTTCAGAAGGTTGAAAATAGAAATACCATATGATCTAGCAATTCCTCTACTTGGTATTAACCTACAAGAAATATAAGCCATAACACGAATAGATATATGCACACCAATGTTCATAGCAGCACTACTTACAATAGCAAAGAGATGGAGATAGCCAAAGTACCCATCAACTGAAGAATGGATAAACTAACTGTGGTACATACACACAATGGAATATTATGCTACCTTGAAGAATAACAAGGAAGCTGCAAACCACCACTTAACATGGATGAACCTTGAGGACATTATGTTGTTGTTGTTGTTGTTATGTGCCGTGGAGTCGGTTCCGACTCATAGCGACCCTGCACAGGGTTTCTGAGGCTGTAAA
>NW_006408583.1:7207077-7215273 GCF_000296735.1 Chrysochloris asiatica
ACTGGCTTACAAGCTTTCAAGAGGGAACCTAGATCCAGAGGGCGTGGAGGAAGGTAGAATCTCCACTGAGTAGTATCTAATTTGTCTAGGCGGGACGATGAAAGGAAATGTGGATAGGTCTCTTGTGATACAAGGGTGAATAATTGTTACCAGGACTGACTGTGAAGGTTGTAAATGTAAAAGTAGACATTTTGTGGCAAGGAGGGGAGTGATTGACTTTGCAGGCTAGGAGTGGAGGTCCCTGGAACCATGAAGGGAGAAGAGCGGAGAGCAGAGAAGCAGTGATCCCCGAGATGGAGTCAGAGATGATGACGTGGAGTGATGGAGCAGCTGGGGACTCAGGACCCAGGGAGGGACAGGGCCTGTGTGCTGACGACCAGGGGTGGGGGGGGCGGGGAAGGAAAAGCAAGCTTGTAGAATGTACCCCTTCGTTGATTGGTAATGCGTGGAGGGGATTGTAACCATGGCAATGAGACAATATACAACAGAATGAATGTAAAGCTAATGTTTTCCCATATACCCATGTAAACTATCACATAACTCACAATAGAACTTTATATATATAAAAAAAGAAAGATTAGAAGAAGAATGGCTAAATAAACTTTTTTAAATACACACAATGGAATATACTATGCAACATGGAAGAAAAATGATACATCTGTGGAACATCTCACAACATGGGAAGATATTAAGCTGAATGATTAAATTAGTCAATCGTAAAAGGACAAATTGTATTTGACCAATATTGTAAAAAGTTAAAAATGTTTTCTTCATAAAAGAAACAATCTATGATGGTTACGGGGAGTTGCGGGGATTTTTCATGGACTAGAGGAGTAGACATGTTAAACATGGGAGACAGGGCAGGCAGTATACAATAGGGAGGTTGACAGAGGAAAGATGAAGGTAGTGGGAGACACAGGAAGGAATGCAATAGTTAAAGTGAATAGAGGTAAATACTGTTAACTAACATCAACAACAAACGGCAAAATGGCAGCATCAATGGGCTCAAGCGTCACAACAATTGTGAGGTTGGCCCAGGACCGGGTAATGTTTCGTTCTGTTGTGTATACAGTCACTATGAGTCAGTACTGACTCGATGGTACCTAACAACAACAACAATGGTACATGGAGGGGATTGCAACTATTACAATGAAGCAAAGTATATGATTTGTTGAATGTAAAACTGATGATCTGCTCTGTAAGCCTCTACTCAATTCACAATTCAAAGTAAAAAAATATACACACTTCAAAAAATCTTGTTGTTAAATGCCATTAGTCAGGTTCGACTCATAGCAAGCCTGTATAGGGTTTCAAGAACAGCTGTTAAGTTTGAACTACTGACCCTGTGGTTCAAACCAACTTTGCAGTCTAGTGCTTATCCTACAGTGCCACACCAAAACTCTAAATTTCATCCTATTTAAAAGTCACTTTATGGTAAAGTAGTCAAGTCTGAATGATAAAATCTGTAAGGCAATACTGCTTATTTGTACTCTCATGCTTTCTTCCTCTTCCGTCTTAAACAAAAATGTCTACAGGAGGGCATTATGTACCAATATAAGATCATTTTGGTTTATGAATCATTAAAGAAATGTATAAAGCAAAATGTTTTAATTCTCAAGTTTAAAACAAGAAAGAGGAGCAGCAGCATTTTCAGATGTGCTAACCTGTACATAATACCCCTTTTTGCCTTCTAAATCTTTATTTTGCCTCTAGTCATTTCTTCTCTCTCCTCTCCCTGTGAATGGAAAGACGGTTGAGCTTTCCAAGAAACATGAGGTAATTTTCTGAGACACTGGTAATGTTTTGTATCCTGATAAAGGTTTGGTTAGCACAAATGTATGCATTAGCATTTATCATTTTTACATTTCACACTACACTCATTTTACCTAAAAACACAAAATTTACATAAATACTATTATGATAAGCTTACTGAATGGATGGAAAAGTTGTATCCATGTCTATAACTTACTTTTTAAAGAATAAAAATGAACATGGATTGATGGAGGGACAGATGATGAGGTGATAAAAGTATAAATAAGAATGCTTCAAAAAGTTCATGGAAAAACAGAATTTAAAGTAACTTATTTGTGGCACTGTAGGCTAATGTGCTAGACTGCAAAGTTATGTGAACCACGAGATTAGTGGTTCAAGCTCACCAGCAGCTCCTTGGAAACCCTATACAGGGTCACTATGGGTTGGAACCAACTTGACATCACTGAACAACAACAACAAATATTCTCTACAAACTTTTGGAAGACCCCTCATATAGCAAAATGTTAACTGTAGAATTAGGGGTGGCTTTTTGAATGCTCACTATAGAAATCTTTAACCATTATTATAACTTTTTAAACTTCCATAATAATACACTGGGTGGGGGGAAGGAAAATAAAATGCTCCTTTATACCTAATTTAAAAATCTAAAAGAAGGTAAGGTATTCACAATAGTTTAGAAACATAACTAATTTAATAAACAAGCACAAATACTTATTAAGAATAATTTTAAATGTTTGTTGTTGGTGGTGAAGTGCCATTGAGTTGATTCCAACTCACAGCAACTTGTATAGGGTTTCCAAGGAGTGCTGGTTGGGTTTGAACCAAAAATTTTGCGGTTAGCAGTCCCGTGCTATAACCTACAGTGCCACAGAGGGCATATAAGAGGTGGAAAAATGAGAGAAATACGCCACATTCATAGATAAGACAATAGTATTAAAAGCCACATTCATAGATAAGACAATAATATTGAAAAAGTCAAAATTTCCCAAATTAATCTATAAATTTAATGCAGTATCAGTGAAAACTGCAGCTGGATCTTTTCAGGGAGGTGGGTGGAGGAATTTATACTTATTCCAAAGTATTATATGAAAGAACAAGGGTAGGTAAGTGATTATAAGAAGAAAAAAAAAATTCAAGACAAGGAACTCGTTCCACCAGATATCAAGCAAAGACCCGGTATATAGAGTGGTACGACATAAAGATCAGGTGAACGCAGAACCACACACTAAGGTGTATTTGGGAATTCTGAGATCCAATAAAGGTGACATCGTGTATCAATGGAAAATTCAATAAAATAGGTTCTCTAATAGAGGATAGTGGGAAAATGGCTCATTTATATGTAAAAAAAACCCAGCTGGATCCCTACAATCCTACACAAAGGTCAGATGGATGAAAGACTTAAACTGAAAAATAAACTATAAAACAAAGAGTCTTTCATGTCCTAGGGATGAAGAACTACTTTTTAAACAAGCCTTCAAAAGCACAAAGCAGAAGATGGAACATTAATGGATAATGACATCAAAATTAATGACTTATCTTCAACCAAGGACACTTATCAACATAGCAAACTAAGAACTTACAGACTGAGAGAAGAGATATGCAACACCTTATATTGTTAAGGAATTAGTATCAAACATATTCAAAAGTCAGAGATGAACAAGAAAAAATACCTCAACAGAAACACAAGTGTGAGAAAAGGTTAGAATAACTTACAAGTACATGAAGAGATACTCAAAATCAACAGAACTCAGAGAAGTTCAAACAAAATACCATGTTATACTTGACCACCATGCAAAGATTAGAAAAGTGATAATACCAAATGTTAATAAAGATGAACAGAAATGAGAGTCCTCAGTTACAAGTGGGAGTAGATATCTGAAAAGCAAACTGCCAGTATTTAGCAAGGGCGTGTATGAAAACAACCCAATAATCTCATTCCTAAGAATACTTTGGGGTCCTGGTGTGGAGCTGTGGGCGAATGCATAGGACTGCAAGGTCGGTGGTTCAAGCTCACCAGTCACTCCTTGGAAATCCGTAATAGGGTTGATACAAGTCAGAACAGACTTGATGGCACTTAACAAACACAAATCCAGAATGGGACCCACATAAGGATACACATTGTGGTAATGGTGTGTCATAACAGAGAACTGAAGCAACCAAGAAGATAAATGGTGTACAAACTTTCTACAGGAGAAAAGGAATAAATGTGCATATAGCATGCTACACAGATAGATTTTAAATTTAAGAATAAAAAGAAAGAAATTTAAAATATCAGCATAATTCTAGTTATGTAAACTGAAAATAGAATCATGCAAAATAGCCCTATAGATTTTATAAGGGCAATCAAGGATTCTAGAGTTGGTGTCTCTGCTGTATAACAGACATGAGAGTGGGAATGGGAGGAGGGGAATCAAAGAGATCAGTGATGCTAAAGTGTCAGGAATTAAGAAAATGATTTTACTTACTTCCACAGTTGAGGCTCAAATAAAAAATATGAAACACTTCTATGACTGGAAAATTTAAAAAGCAGCTAAAGGCAAATAATAATATAAAGTACATTTGCTCCATAAAATGAAATATTTAAAATAGTTAGGTTGGCATAAAGCTACCAAACTCTCAATTATTTAATGACTGATTATTTACCTGATAGGCCAGCTAGTCTTCTTTTGAGTATCTAGAATTTTATTATTTCACAGATTATACAGAGAATTACCAGAAAGTGGCACAAAGTTCCAAAAAAAGCTGAGCTCCCCACCCTTTTGTAGACAAAATAAGTCACTGAAGCAGAAGGAAGGTTTTACATAATGCCTAAGATTAGAGTCTTCAATTACCTAGAAATTTAGTTCTAAAAATTAACTACTATTAATAATCAGACTACAAAAGTAGTCTTCTAAATGGAGGTGAAGGAGAGAAAGGAGAGGCATACCTGGAGCCTACCATGAGTATTTTATCACTCTCTCAGAAGACCTGACTTCCAAGGGCACTTACCAATAAGGAGACTTAGTGAGACAGTGGGTTAAATGCTGGGTTACTAATTGGAAAGTTGGTGGTTCCTAGCCACCAACTGCTCTATGGAAGAACGAGGAGGCAGTCTCCTCTGGTAAAGCTTTATAGCCTCGGAAAACTCTAAGAAGCAGTTTTACTCTGTCTATAGGAATCAGAATTGACTTGATGGGAGTGGGTTACTTCTTTAGTTAAGGGAGTTTTCACAATACTAACCTTGCAGAGTTCCTCAAGTCTTTAAATTCTACATTGAGAAGAGGCAAGAAGTTGCTTTTGCAGAATGGACACATAGTATTCAAATTAGAATCATCAGCAGTCCATCCAGCCATAATTTCTTCATCATAAACCAAAGCTCCACAAGCTCTACACTGTGAACAACTTGACATCAAAACCTAAGACCAGAAAAATGCAGACACTGAAAACGTTTATGGTGGAAACTAGGATCCCTGGGTGGTAGCAGGTGCTGGCAGTTTGAACCCATCCAGAAGCACCCTGACAGACTAGCCTGGTGAGCTGTTTCTGAAAGGCCGCCCCAGTGAAAACAATGGAGCAGTTTACCCTGCTACTAGCGGAGTAGCCATGAGCTGACCACAACTAAAATAATGTTGAAAATTAAATCTACCATGCTGTTCTTCTGAGATATGCACAGAGTTTCATTTATTCTATTGATGAAATTTGGAATTAGCCATTCTTTTACCTTATAGCAAAAATCATCAGTTCATTATTTTCCCTACAAAGATATCAAGCAAATAAAAAAATAGTATTTTATTATTATGTCCACAAATATATCATGGAACTCTATTAAATGCAATTCTGAAGTAAAAATACAAATATGCTTATCGCTATTTTATTATGGAAAGAACACAGAACTTTTACCTCCATTGCACAATTCTGATAGATGCTAGACATGCTAGTATTTTGAGAAGAACCATGTTCTGATTTTTCAAAGTCCTGCCCTTTTATGCCTCTTGGATATGAAACTTCACCTAAAGAGAAGGATTAAAAAAATCATGACACGTTATGTAAGACAATGTCCTTAGGAAACGCATGCTTCAGTATCTTGGAGTGAAGTGTTATGATGTATACAACTCATTTTCAAATGGCTCACTAAAAATATGTTGTAGATACATATACAAGGGTGCTTCAAAATTTATGGAAAAATTCATTATCTTTGAATTCTAGAAAGAGAGAGTTAACAACAGTTAACAAATATAAGCGTGGGCTATGTGATTATTTATTACTATACTTTTCAACATGCTTGAAATTAAAAGAACTTTAAAAATATATATACATATAGATATACACACACACACTCACATAGAGAAACTGAAAGCTAAGAAATTTCAATAAATCCAGGGTTCTTGAATTTATAGCCCCTAAAAATATGTGTTGTGGATTCTAATCTCTATACCAGAATCCGGAGTCCTGGAGTCCTGGAATGGCACTGAAGGTTAATGCACTGGATTGCAAGGTCAGTTTGAATCACAAGGTTGGCAGTTCAAGCTTACAAGCTGCTCCTTGGAAACCCTACACAGGGTTACTATGAGTTGGAACCGACTTGATGGCACTTAACAACAACATACCAGAGTCCTGGTGTGGCACTGTAGGATAAGCACTGGACCACCAGGTTTGTTTAAACTATGAGGGCAGTGGTTCAAACCCACCAGCAGTCACTGCTTGGAAATCCTGTAAGCAGTAGACTCATTAGACACATAATAACAACATGTCTGTAGTGATGATCCTATCTGGGGATGGGTTGTCTTTATTATGTTAATAAGATGGGGTCAGTATAGCTCAAGTGAGTTGCAAAAAAGTTCAAAGTTGCCACTTGTGCCCTGAAAGTCAGTCTTAACTTTTGTAGTAACAGAGCTGATGTTGCCAAAAATCAAGCCGACAGTCTTATAGTAGGAGTGTTGAATTACAATGCCAATTGAATTCTCAACCTCAAATGATGTGTAAAGTTAAAAGTGAGGGCACTGATTGTGAAGAAATAGGATCCTGAAACTTAGGATGGAAGCATATGAGCAGATAATCAAGAAGCTGGGGGCAGTGAGCCCCTAAATTCCACTGAATCACTCTGCCAACATAAATAGCTCTCTTATCCCCAATTTCAAGAGATTAACCCAGTTTTGCCTGATGAATCTTTGTTTGAAATAATGTCTAAGACACTGCCTAAAGTAGCTAGATGCCTTAGAAGACATTGCTGAATGATCTTAAGTCAGTCTTTTTTGAGTTATAAAAGAGATTAAATAAACCAGCAGATGAGAAATGGGTTAAGAGAGACCCCAAACCACATGGAGATCTCTAAGGAATCAGGAAGCTAAAACTGAAGAGACCAGGACCTTCCTCTGCATCCAACAGCGAAAACCTTGCCCTCAATTTGGATGTCTAACCTAATAAACCATGAGAACACACATTCCTGGTTTTTCAATCCACCCACTTTGTGGTTATCCCTGTTATAGCAGCACTAGAAAACTAAACTGGTCCATATCTGATTCACCCAGCGAAACAGTCTCACAATTCTATCCAAGGACTTAAACAACTCAATATATATTTAAACAAATTCACCCAGGTGATTCTGATACATATGAGTATTTGAGAATTAATGCTATAATCCACAAATATACGTAACTAAAAACAAAAACAGTTAGTGCCTTTAGTACTTTCAGTGCTGTCGAGTCAGTTCTAACTCATAGCAACCTTGTACAGGTATGAACCACCCACTTTGCAGTTCAAACCAACCTTGCGGTCCAGTGCATTATCCTGTAGCGCTACACCAGGACTCCTTAATAGTTACAGATAACATGAGAGTGAGACATGATTTATCAGATCATCTAAAAGGCTAACTATATTAGGGCAGGAAGGGCATACAAATTAAAACAGATAAGGATTAAAGGAAGAAAAAAGTTTTTCCCCATACCTGCTGGGTAATGAAGTTTTCCTACATCTCCACTGCTGCTGCTACTGCCAAGGCTTGTATTGCTCTGGGTAAGTTCACTGGAGACCAACCCTGAGATACTCATGTTAGGAGACTTATTCTCTCCCAAAAGATGGTCTTCTAGGCCAGCTGGAAAGCTATAATCCCTATTAGGTTCCTCCTGCAATTCAAAAGAATAAAAGCTAGTGTACATAAATAATACTTTTTCATTGGAAATATACTAACTCTATCCTTTCAGAATTAAATTCCTCTATAACCAACACTTAACAACAACAAAATAATCATTAAAAGAGCTTAGTCAAACCCCATTCCAAGACTGAAACTCAAATGGAATACACTAGCAGGCATACGGTCCCTGCTGCTGACCACGGTGGTCACCAATAAGGAGAAGTGGGGGGAAAACAGCTATGAAGTTGTGAACTAAGTCTAACCACATTCAATAGACTCCTGGTTAACCAGCAGTATGATGAGACCTGGGGATT
>NW_006408583.1:7216973-7225978 GCF_000296735.1 Chrysochloris asiatica
AGGAGCAGAGATCCCTGAAACCATGAAGGGTGAAGAGTGAACCCTGTCCAGGAAGGCAGTGAAACTAGGGATGGAAGCAGAGATGATGACGAGGGCAGAAGGAGCAGCCGGGGACTCTGGACTCAGGGAGGGAGAGGGGTTCTGTGCTGGCGGCTGGGGGCAGGCGTGTGGGGTGTACCCTTTGGGTGTTTGATGATGTATGCCGGAGATTGTGATCATTGCAATGAAACAAAGTATGATAGTATGAATGTAAAGAGAATTTTCACCATGTAAACTAACACATAATTCACAATAAAAACTTAAAAAAAAAAGGAGCCTAGTAGTTCAGTGGGTTGGGTTAAGTGTTGGGCTGCTAACCACAAGATTAGTGGTTCAAATTCACCAATTGCTCTGCAAGAGCAAATGAGGATGTCTGCTCATATGAAGACTGAGTCTTGGAACCTTATGGAGCAGTTCTACTCTATCCTGTCGGGTCACTAGGAGTTGAAACAAACTCGGTAACAATGGCCTTTCCGTAAATAAATCACTGCTCCAATATTTCTCATAACCACGAACTCTTCTCACTATTATTTGGAATTTACCTTCTGTACACAACAATGCATTCGTTAAAGCAAGGTTTAATATCCAGATTGTTGTGTCCCTGGTATATGTCTAGGGTGTAGGGTGTCTCCCAATATTAATTATCAAAAATAAAGAAATTCTATAGCTCACTCTCCTTAAAGGAATCAGAGGTTCCAGACAAGCAGAGCAGGGACTTTAGAGTCAGACCTGATTTGGCTTCTCCATCATTTATTATGTGACCTTAGAGAAATTACTCAGCTTCTCCATTTTTTAACATCACCTGACAATCAATATGGGTAATATGCTGTTGTTGTTGTGAAGTGCCATTAAGTTCGACCCATAGTGACCTTGTATAGGGTTCCCAAGGAGCAGCTGGTGAGCTTGAACCATCAACCTTGCAGTTCAAATGACTTTGCAGTCTGACGCATTAACCCACCAGCACCACACCAGGACTCTATGAGTCCTCTCAAATAAGGCTATGGTGATAATTTCTGCTGGGAATATGACTGTTCAGAATAACCATTACTATTAGAGGAATACAACATGAATACAACTCTAACCACTGTAGTTCTTGACAACTACAGTGATTGATGCTATTTGTCTAGAGAGTAAACACTTGCCAACGGTTTCCTTTTTCTTTGGTTTTGCTTTAAAGAAGGCTAACTTGTTACAAAACCGTGTACAAAACAAAATTTCAGTACAGATAGGCAAAGAGGGAATTA
The DNA here is from genome assembly GCF_000296735.1 of Chrysochloris asiatica. Taxonomy (NCBI): domain Eukaryota; kingdom Metazoa; phylum Chordata; class Mammalia; order Afrosoricida; family Chrysochloridae; genus Chrysochloris; species Chrysochloris asiatica. The sequence continues at coordinate 7,218,257 of NW_006408583.1, forward strand.
AAAATACTTATAATACCAACATCAAGACAGTATAATTAAGATATAATCAGAATCTTTAAGTATATCCTCTTCTGGGGTTTCAGCCTTCATGGAAACTTCATACACATCTTGAAAGACAATGTACCCATTTAGTGATGGTTCACTCCATAATGAGTACGGCATTCATATTAGATTCAAACACTATTAGTGCTTTCAAAGAAATAAATTTAATGTTTTGATTTAGACTTATATGAAATTATATAGGAGTACTGGTGGCATCATAGTTAAGCACTCACATGCTAACTGAAACAGTTGGCGGTTTGAATCCACCAGCAGCTATACGCAGGAGAAAGGTGTGGTAATCTGCTTCCACAAAGATCACAGCCTAGGAAAGCATCTGAGGTTACTCTGTCCTATAGTGTTGCTAAGTTAGAATCAATGTGACAGCAATAGGTTACAGAAATTATTAAAATGGTCCTGATATTTGATTCTATATTATTAATTTTCTTACATTTATATTCAAGTAATTTCAAAAAGAATATACATAAAGTTTTATAATATGCAACTAAAAGCTGCAAGATCTCTAAATAAATCATTTATTTTTACAAGCTTTTCAATTATCAGATAGACCACATACCCAACACTCTTACCTCGTCATCTGAGTAGCTGTAGGCAGATGATACAGCTACCCACACCTTACTGGCTACTGTCGCTGCTTGCTTCATACCAGACTTCAGGACATCGATCTTAGGTCCTGAGAGTATGTTATCCAGCTTTAGCCCTGACAGAGAATTCACTACAGAACCCAATGATCCATGTGGTGAGGAACGCACCAATGTTGATAAAGAAGTGGAACGCTCTTTATTAGATCGAGAGGTAGTTTGCTGCTTGAAACGCCCAGTAAAAGTTTTAGACCTGGACACTGCAAGAGAGCTCTCTTCGCTTTCAGGATTTTCCTGTGCTGGCAGACCAGGATCTAAAGGTAGGCTTGATCTTCTCTCTAAAGGGTGAATAAATGAGGTGGGAGTGGCAGGCTCCTTGCTTCCCTCTCCATGTAGTTCCATACTGGAAGACTTGTTACCTAGGGGACTTTTCAGGTTCATATAGCTTTCAATTTCATCAGCTAGATTACGTGCAATGACTGGAGAAAACATTTTATCTTCAGAATCAGGAGTTTTTTCTCCTGTACCTTCAGTGGCTAAAAGAGACAAAGGATCTAGCCCAGCTTCAACATCTTCCCTTTCAACAGCTTTAGCAACACCACAAAAACTATTTCTCTTATTTACTGGGTCTTTGGACTCTGTTTTCAAGACTCTACACCGATCACCACTGTTATCCTTTTGTCGACCATCACATACATCCTTTATCATGGTAGTTTTCGCTACGCTATCATCAAGCACAGGCTCTAGGAGCTCTTGGCTCTCCTCAAGTATCTCTAACACCGGAGATGTTCTATGCTCTGACTCCCAAGTGCTTTCACCCACACGAGTCCTAGTATCAGCAAGGTACTCAGAGTTGTGGGGTTTTGAAATAGGAAGTGGAGAAGTCTTAGGACACGTCAGTGCCGCTGTCAGAATCTTGGCATCTGCTCCCATCATGATGGCCACCTCACTGGAATTCAAATCCAAGCTGCTTTTCTTACGTAACATTCCTAATCGACTTTCAGAGCTAAAACTACAACTTCTCTCTGGAAAATGCTTTTGCCTTTTTTCTCCTCTCTCATTATTCTTCTTAAGATTAGTAGCTTCACCACACATGGCATCTTCAGTGGGGTCCTGAGTAGAAAACAGGACATTCGATGTACTACCTAAAATAGGAAGTACAATACTAAAAATTAGTCTTTAATTTTTAAATGTAACTTTTCTAAAAAACATTTGTGTTTCTAATTATAAAAGTGACACATGCTCCAAAAAAAAAAAATCTGAAAATACATTTAGAAAAAGGATCATAAAGTAAATGTTGCAGGTATAAATGCTATTCACAAACATACACATTTATCAATAAATATGTTGTTACGTGATGCTGAGTCGGTTCCAACCCAAAGCAACCCTGTATAGGGTTTCCAAGGAGCAGATGGTAAGCCTGAACAGCCAATCCTGTGGTTCAAACTCAATTTTACAGTCCAGCGCATTAACCCACAGTGTCACACCAGGACTCCATCAATAAATATAGGACTATAAATATTTCTTACATGTAAAATTATTTTTATTTTCTACATTTTAAGGGTCTTACTTTCAATTTAAAAGGTATATTCTCAGTTAAGAAGTAAACCTCAAAAGAAATTACAATCTCTTTATTTTTAGCTTTCATGTATTCAATTAAACAAATATTTACCAGGAATGTACAATCATGGAGGAGAAATTATTTGCTCTAACCAAACCTGACTGTTTCAAAGTAAAAGAAGTGCCTCAAAATAAAAATATCCAAATCCAATGGTTAAAATTGTCAAATTCCAAGATAGCTGATAAAAAAAATTGAGCAGTTAAAAAAATTTCAGATATATTCATTCCTTCAATAAATATTTGAATGCCTACTAGCACCCAATGTATGAGATGGTAGGAATACAATGGTACATAGAGCAGACATAGTCTCTGCCCTCACAGAAGTTATAGTCTTATATGTTCAAATGGCACAAAACATGCCAGCAGCTATGGGAACCTTCCCTGCTTTGGGAAATGTATGCAGTCTTTTATTCTTTGCTACTGTGCAATTTTTTTACTCCAAGATAAAAGGCTACTTCCTATTTGAAGCATTATTCAAACACAAGTCTACCCATTCCTGTGTACGAATAATACTTATTTTTTAAAAAGCACAATGACCTTGTAACCATTCCAGCTTTTGCCAATACTAAAGAGAAACTATACAGATTTTTCTATCTGTTTCTTTCCTTACAAATTGATTATTGATTTATTGTGTCTGATTAACCTTATTATAAGCTGTACATCACAAGGTCTTTTTTAAATCTTTCAAACTGGCATCATCTAATAATTATACCAATTAAATAAAACTAATAATATATATTTAAAGATATTTTATAGCTTTATGGGGAAATTAGTCTATTTTATAACTCCAAAACTTGTACCTGCTTTGAAGTCTTTTTTATCAAAATTTGAGAAACAGATCTTTGCAAATATTAATGAATAAATCTCACAGTATTGCCAAGAATTTGCTGGTACCTTATGTTCAATCTTATAATTAATCTGACTGATGTACTGATAAAAGCCCCATTACTGTATCGCCTTTTCCAAATGGAACACCTTTCTAGGGCAAGATACAATATGGAATCAAATGGATAAGAAGGGAAGTGAACATGTCAGTCCTTAGACCATTTCCACTACAATACTCTTAGAAGATTTAAAAACTTTGACAATAAGAAAGTACTGTCCTCCTCTTTGTTTCCTTTTTCCTAATTGCTTGGGAAAATGGGATCTAGAATATATGTTATTCTCCTCCCAAAAAAACCTTTAGACTTACCCTTTGAGCTCCACTCTAAAACACGTTATAAACTCAACTTCCTATCAAGTAGAAATACATACATAGATACATGCCTTAAGAGGATCTGACTGACATAGAACATGACTGAGAAAGCTGAGGCTGGCTGTGCCCATAAAGACCTCCAGCCTCGGAAACCCTATGGAGCAGTTCTACTCGGTTCTATAAGGTCTCTATGAGTTAGCATCCACTTGATGGTAATGGGTTAGATTTTGCTTTACAACATAAACCAAAAACCCAATTTTCAAGGGGTCCACACAAGTTATTAATAACAAATATTTAATCACAGATGATAAGGGGCTAAGGGTGCCTATAGCAATTGGGCCCAAGTTAAAGGCTCACTGCCACATCTGTGTCGAGCAAAAGTGGTGTGAGTGTTTCCCTGAAGCGAAAGGAAATGCCTTGCCAATCAGAATCCTTTCTTAGATCCGGTCAACACTACTGGTTCTGTTCTGAATGAGATAGGAGGCCCTACAAACTTCCCTCATTTTCTATGATGAGAAAGAGGGCTCAAAAAGAACAAAGGACAGCTAAACAAGCGAAATATCCTGCTTTAAAAAAATACTACTTCTCTACACAACTCTAGAATTTCAAATTGCTTCTGGTTCTTTTGCATGATCATTACTATTAAGCATTTAATGTCATTAAATACACACATGTATCCATAGGCATATATGTCACATATTTAATAACCAGCAAACAGAGACTCACCAGAGCTATTTTTCCTGCTGTTGATATCAAATATACCAGATGGGACTTTCACAATGCTGCTGCTGCCCCACGCAGGAGGCTCAGGAGAACTATGTGGTTCTGGACAAGGTTGTGGATGTTTTGTCACAATAGCAGCACTATCACAAACATCTAGAAAAAAATGTTTAGATGTAACTATTCCCACCTTTGCCAATACTAAACAGAAACCATACAGATTTTTATATATTTTCTCTCTAAGATTTTTTGTGTCTGATTAGCCTTATGCCATAAATATTACCACCAATACTGACTGAGATAAATGCTGTAAGTATGCAATCATCCTAAGCATTCTTGGGTGAATCGATTAAGGCAGAGGTCTTCAGTTATATTCCTCGGCAACTAGAGAAGGTGCTTGTTTCTACATAATTCTAGAGCTTAAGATAAGTGACACCATCAAATAAAGTGAACTTTTGTGCAAAAGAATAGGAAGAAGAGCTTATCACCACATTGCCAAAAAACTCCTTTCTATACAGGGTCGCTATGGGTCGGAACCAATTCAATGTCACTTTAACAACAACAACTTCCTAAGCTGATTACTACATCTTATTAAGTTCCGCGAGTCCTATGAAAACCAGGAAAATCACAGACTATGTTTAACCAACCAATGAAAAACAGGCACTTAGATATTTGAATAACTTCTAGTGAACAAGTATTTTAACATTAAAAACCCACCATCACTGAGTCAATTCCAATTCATAATGAACCTACAGGACAAAGTAGAACTGCCCCTTTGAGTTTCTAAGACTGAAAGTCTTTAAAGAAACAGGCAGCCTCATCTTTCTGTTGCATAGCATCTAGTGGGTTTGAACTGGTGATCTTTGAGTTTAGCAGTCCAACACATAACCCGCTATGCTACCAAAAGACACTTGAATACAAGTAAGATGCCTTCATGGCACAATGCTTAAGCACTTGACTACTCACCAGAAGGTTGGTGGTTTGAACCCACCGGCTGCTCCACTAGAAAAAGATGTGGCCCTCTGCTTTAGCAAAGATTTATAGCTATGGAAACTACAAGCAGTTCTATCTGGTCCTACAGGATCACCATGAGTCTAACTGACTAGACAGTAATGGGCTTTAAGTTTTTTGGCTAAGAATACCAGTTTGCAAGTTTAGCCCTGGTTCTGTCAAAGTAATGATAATGATGTAATTTAACCAAATAAATACCTCATTTTGGTTGCAATTACAGTCTCTAAGAGTCTCTTCACTTGAAATCACCTTTCAAGGTTGCTTTCGATGACAGTACATAGTATATTACAAGCCAGACCTTGTATTTATGAAAGATATCTCCAAAATGATCATGTAAGATGAGCTTTTAATTATTTTTCTAAATAAAGCTAGTAAGCATCAGTACTTAACCTTCTGTTTGCATTTTTGTTTTAGTGGTCAATTCTCTTGCTACTTCTTCAGGGACATGGATTTCTGCATCCTCCTTTATAAGTTCATCCTTAGACCCATAGCCCTGGTCAGACTGACCACCTGTTAAAAATAATGCATATTTATATATAATGTTCTAATACACTTATAATCTACCTGTAAAATAGCAAAAGGAAATTCCATTGATCTACATCACAATTAGGAGAAAAAGAAGAAAGAAAGCCCACAAAGCACACAGAGCATTTTAAACAATGATATGAAGCAAACAACAGTAGAAACAAAAACATCAGAGACTAAAGAACATTACACATTTGGAAGCACTAAATCTCAATTTCCTTATCTGAAATTAAGATATTTGGACAAGATGTTTTGAAAAGTCTCTTTGGGAGAATGTCTACCACATGCTACCTTTTGTGTATGAAAGGAATAGAAAATAAAATAGCATACATGTCTGCTTACTTTAGCAAAAAGAGATGTAGGCATTATAAACCAGAAAATAATAAAACTAGTTACCTACAAGAGATGGAGGAAAATGGAGGAAAAGCCTCAAAGTATGAATTCTTGTATTGCTTTTAATTCTGAGAAATCTATTAATTTCTACGTATGGTACAGTGATTTATTTAATGTCTTTCTAGCCATAGATTTTGTAAATACCGACCAATACCATTTTGCTCTGATGGATCTGCGTAAGAGATGTTGGGAGAAGATACTGACGGGTGACATGATACAGCTGTGGATGTTAACAGAATACACTGTAGCTGTGAAAACCTGGAACTCTAATGTGGGTTTAAAAGAGCCATCTCAGAAGCAGGAGGAGGAAATCTCACACTACTACCAAAAAGAGCGAGCCAGGAGTAGAGCGCATACTTTGGATGCCAAGACTCAGAGACCAAAAGCTCTGAAATCAGAGGAGTGGCAGAGAAGGAGCAGCAACAGAATCAAAAACCAGAGCATCAGACAGAGCAGTGAGCTTCTCAGCCCATGTAGTAAGTAAAGCTGAGTGACCCTGGACAGGAAAATTACTTGTAGAACGGGGTGCTCCAGGCATGTAAGTGGGAGGGCTAGGATTGCTGACCCACAGAGCTAGAGTTGAGTGCCTTCAGGTCGAGGTTTATGGTGGAATGGTGTGTCCTGTGGCACTTATCAGCAGTTGACTGGAACAACTGTGCCCTGAGCATTTTCTGATCCTGTATTGGAACCTCTTTAATTCCCTAGTAAACTCTACAATTCTAAGTATGTTGCCTGAGTTCTATGTGGCCATTGCAATGAAATATCAAACCCAGATGATATCGCGGCAGAAATGGTTGATGGGCCATTTATTATACTATGTTTTTTTGTTTAAATTAACAAAATTGGGGGTGGGAAGCTAAAACTGAATGCAAATAAACACAAGTGAAGCCAACTATATTTCAATGAATAACATAACTACATAGAAAGTGGACTGGTGAGCAGATGAATCCAAGTAATTTGAACTCAGAATTTTGAATTCATAGGGGAATATAAACTAAATTCTGAACTCTTTATTGCTGTTGTTAAGTGTCATCAAGTTGGTACAGATTCATAGCAACCCAATGCACAACAGAACGAAACACTGCCTGGTCCTGGGCCAACCTCACAATTGTTGCCATGGTTGAGCCCACTGATGCTGCCACTTTGCTAATCCATCTCGCTGGGGGACTTCCTCTTTTTCTCTGACCCTCCACCCTACCAAACACCATATCCTTCTCCAGCAACTGGTCCCTCCTGACAATATGTCTGAAATATGATAGACAAAGTTTGGCCATCCTGGCCTCTGAAATCTTTAGGTGGGTTTTTACTCACAGTAAAGTATAGTAATTTTGAAACTTTTTAATGTGTGTTGTACAAATACAAATGAGTAAATGTAATGATTCTCATTATGGAACAAGAGAGATTTTATAAAAAGGAAATCAGGAAAGGTAAGAACCAAACATAAAAACAAACGGCCACCACTTGTGTCTGTCGTGCTGTGGTGATTTGAGTTGCTGTGATTCTGAGGGCTCTGCCACCGGTATTTTAAATAACCAGCAGGGTCACCCATGGTGGACAGGTTTCAGATGAGCTTCCAAACAAAGACAGACTAGGAAGAAAGAGTGACAAATTCTTTCC
>NW_006408583.1:7229878-7231056 GCF_000296735.1 Chrysochloris asiatica
CCTCTTCTATGACCACTCCTTACATCCACACAAATTCACTGGCTAATACGAGCTGGGGAATGCTATATTTGGTATGCCTCAAAAAATGGCAAAATAAAATCAAAGATCTTAGCTCGGTGTTAAGAACAGTGGTTGATCAGGGGCAGGATAATAATACACCCTCTATGTTATTCAAGCTTAGGACAAGCTCTCAGCTGAGGTATGGCTCTGGCAAAATAATTATCCAGCCATCTGCAATCAAACATCTGAACAATCAGAAACTCTGTGGAGGCTCAGAGTTCAATTCTAAAGGCAGAAAGATGTGAGTTATTGCAGTATTGTTAGGGTTTCTGGAAGAATTGCTATCCTTAACAGAAGCCTAGGAAGAGCTGAATGAAAATCATAGGACTTGTGGAGTCTTGCTGGAACACAGACGCGTTGTGGCTTTAGCATAACACTCCGCTGCTGAGAGCTGAGGCAGCTGATAGATTTGCCTTCATACCTGTATTTTGGGAAGGCCAGCTCAACAGGCCTTACCTGAGGCAGTGCCCCAACTGTGACTTAACAGAAACATATTCGTTCCAGTATTGTGGTTTAGAATTTAGGGTTACTTTGTTAAGATTTCAGAGTACTCTCTATCTTCTGCCTGTATTTATTATTATTGTTGTAAAAATACATAAAACACATTTGCCAATTGAAAAAAAAAAAAAGTTAATGAAAAAAAAGATGGAAGGAATACACAGAGTCACTGTACCAAAAGGAAATGGTTAATGTTCAACCATTTTCAAGAGGTACCATGTGAACAAGAGCCAATGATACTCAGGGAGGAAGTCCAAAGTGCATTGAAAGAAGTGGCAAAGAACAAGGCACCAAGAATTGATGGAATAAAAATTTAAATCTTTCAAGAAAGTGAGGTGGCACAAGAGGCACTCAATCATCTCTGCCAAGAAATTTGGAAGACAACTATCTGGCCAAATGATTGGAAGAGATCAATATTTGTGCCCATTCCAAAGAGAGGTGACCCAACAGAATGCAGAAATCATCGGACAATCTTTTTGATATCTCAAGCGAGTAAAGTTTTGTTAAAGGTAATACAGAAACGGCTAAAATCACACATTGACAGAGAACTTCCAGAGGTTCAAGCTGGATTCAGAAGAGGCCGTGGAACGAGAGTTATCATAGCTGATGTCCGATGGATC
>NW_006408583.1:7231941-7240139 GCF_000296735.1 Chrysochloris asiatica
AGGGACCAGTCATTGGAGAAGGATACCATGTTTAGTAAGGTAGAGAGTCAGAGAAAAAGAGGAAGACCCCCAGTGAGATGGATTGGCAAAGTGGCTGCATCAATGGGCTCACGTGCGGCAACAATTGTGAGGTTGGCCCAGGACCAGGCATGTTTTGTTCTGTTGTCCACTGAGTCACTATGAGTTGGTACCAACTTGATGGCACCTAACAACAATCTGCTGAAACAGTGGATAATATCCTGGTAGCAATGTGCATACCTAGAACCTAGATTTTGGTTCTTAAAGTCTATTCCACACTCAAAGGATACTGGGACCCTTGAAAAAATAAATGCCTGGTTCTGGTGCTCAGTTAGGGATGGTATGAGATGAGTCAGAACCATTTGATTACTAGAAAGGAAGTGTTCTATAGTATCATGGCGGCATGTGTATAAAGGACACAGGACCAGGTAAAAGGAGCTACAATGGCCAACAATGCAATAGGTTGAGGATCAAATATGTAAAAAGGTAGTAACAGTTAGTACTCCCCTACATAAATTAGAAAACCATTAGTCCACACCAATAATAGATAAACAAGAAGAAAAAAACTTTCCATATACCAGAATGCCATCTTATAATCTACAGAGAGTGATAAAGTTGGCAAAATCATCACTTTTACAACTGTCAGTAAAGATTAGTCCAAGCAAGATTCATCAATGGATGCTAAGTTTAAAAGAGAAACTGATAAGGAAGAGGAGACGCTTAATTGAAGGTCTTCCTCTCAAATTGCTTATTATTTGCAAAGGGGGCAACAGCAAGTACACAGAGAGAAGCCAGACAACACTCTAGCCTGGTGCTCAAAACTAATATCACAAGTGAGGGCAGACAGACTTTCTGGACCTCTGGGATCTGGCCCATCTGAGAAGGATACATCACTATGCAATATAGCTACAAACGTATAACCTAATCACAAGAAAACAGCAGACAATGCCAATCTGAAGAACATTTTGTAAAATAACTGAACTGAATGATTCATTCAAAAAGGTCAGGGTTATGAAAGACAGAGAATGGCTGAGGAATCATGCCATGTTAAAGAAGACTAATGAAAAGTGAATAAAAGGGCTTAGGAAAAGTGACAAAATGGGAACACAGACTCAGATTAAAGTATTGTATCAATGTTTTCCTGAGTTTAATAACTATACTGTGGTTATGGAAGAAAAAAAGAAAAAAAACACTACTGAATTATTAAAAGGCAAAAAACAGAGCATGAAATAAGCAAACTGTTTTCAAAAACTAATGTATGTATATAAAAAGCAAAAAATTAATGTATGTATATAGAAAGAAAACAATAAAGCAAAATGACAAACTAAAAATGAATGAATATTTATAAAGGACATCTGTTAGTGTGATGTACTATTCTTGCAACTTTTCTGTAAGTTTTATGTTATTTTAAGCTAAATTTTTCAGAAGTCTGTTTTGGCTTTAAATTTCTGTAATTTAAAATGGAAAGAAAGGCCAGTTACTATAGAATCAGTATACAGGATGTCAATGAAAGACACATAAAAAAAATAAGTAGTACCTTTGAATGAACTTCTACCCCTTACTTCCTGTCACTCAAAGTTTGTATTTGCTATATAACAAAAGAACTGTACTTCTTTAAATCAGCTCCTTAGCATAACTTGTTACGTTTGTATTGTCCCGTTAGGAAGCAATCTAGTAAATGAACTGCACACTAGATCATAAACAGATTAAACCCAGATATGTCCCTACTAATAAGCAAACTGACTTGGTATCAGGTACTAAGTGGGAAGATTCTAGGAAAACAATCCTTAATGAAAAGAACAACTCAAGCATCTGTGTCAGAAGCCTCTCAAAGTATCCGTTAACATCCACAGAAAGCCACCCAAAGCACATAACCACTGTGAATTCAGTAACTGAGCTTCAGTCATTTGAAGTGCAGCTAAAAAGAAATAAATCAAAGAGGGAGAGAAAGGTTCTTCTCCACTATTGGAGTCTTTATACCAATTCTCGAAATAACTGGTGATGGTGGTTATGTGTCATGGAATCAGTTCCGAATCACAGTGACCCTCTCTAAGGTTTTGAGGCTGACAATCTTTATGGAAGCAGAAAGCTCCTGTAAATCTTTCTTTTGCAATACCTCTGGAAGTTTCAAACTGTTGACCTTGAAATGAGTAGCCCGACTTGTAACCAGTATGTTACCAGAGCTCCACCAGGAGGTCATTTTTTTCCATTAAAGGGCTATGCTGCTTATATAATGGACCAAGTTTAAAATTAGACAGTTTTTATTACTGTTATTCCTGTTTAACTGATTTCATAACAAAAAATTATTTCCTGGTTTTTCATAAATGAAATCCATTTCTCCTATAAATACAAGGGCAAAGTTACAGATGATAAAAACTCATATGTAAAATAAAGTAGCTTTCAAACAAAAGTCACATAAAAATTCCTACTTATTGAACCAAGTTGATTTACAAACATGATCATAAATGATAGTCTTACGTCACTATCAAAGAAGGTAACTTTTTTTTTTTTTTTTATTTCAAAGAAGGTAATTTTTAACACAAGAATTCCATGGGTCAGTTTTAAAATGCAAAAATACTTAACAGCTCCTCATAACACAATAAATTCTATAATTCTCATAACACTCTTTGACACATGATGCTAAAAACCAACCTCAAAATAAATATTATAGCAACGCATCATATATTTTCAAATGTAGTAACAAACATGCTTTGTAGAGTGCCCATAAAATGTTAGCTGGATGTTTTTAGTAAAGTCTACATGATGTAACACTTATCTGAAGAAAAAAGCCAAGAAAACTAACATTGTTTTCCATTCGTAACAATACTTAAAAAACAGAATCAAGGTCTCTCCCCCACCCTTTCAGGTCAGCAAAATTTAACCTAATAAACGGGAAATTACCTGAAGTAGTTAACATTCAAGGGTAGAATTAATGCACATGTGTATCCATGGCTTCACGTCATACACGTCTGTCTGCACCCCACACCATGACAGCCAAGGACAAATGCAGCACCAAGAAACAGCACAGAGCAAAAAGCAGGACAACAAAGAGCAGAGAAAAGGAAACTTCAGTCATTGAGACAAGTTCATCAGAAGCAGCACAGGAATTAAAGCTCAGAATTCTATTCCAAGAAAAGCTTGAGATATTAACAACAACAACAATAGTAAAGTAACAACAACACAGGAAAAGGGATGTGCGACACACAAATATAATCTGCCCAATGTGCTGCTCTAATTGTGTGTATTTCTAACTTCAGAGGACTGGTTATGCCCATAGTTAGGAATGTAGAAAATCATTTCTGCAGTTGCTCAGTTTTTTTAAAGTGACATTTAAATTAGTAACTATACCAAGAAGTAATCTTTTCTCATGGTATCTGACTTATTCCCACTTTAATAGTCACAATCTCTAAGTTTTAAGATAATTTTCCATTTGGTGGGAAAAGATTTGCGAGTTGTGTCATTAATGTTCAAGCACAAAAGCTCACAATTCTTAACAATTATATGGATGAATGATAAACAAATACAAAGTAGACTGTTTTAGAGCACTCTCCAAAGTGAATTACACAGAAAAGACAGAGAAATGATTGGAGGGCAAAGCTACATTTCTTCTCTCATTGATTTAGAACTTTTGAAAATAATCTTATCACACAAACTCAAGAAAGGAAAAACTTTCTAAAAAAGAAAGAAGAAAGACTTAACATGAGAGTAAGTGAAGGGTTAGTAAAATCTAGATTTTAGTACCTGTGCTAGAGTGATTATCAGTGGAATCAAGCCTGATTAAATCTCGGACGAAGACTGTGTGCTCCCCACTGTTAGCATCATTAGAACTATCCACGCTACCGTGGCTCACCGTGTCCCCGTCACTTCCACCTGCGGCACTCTGAGGAGCTGAAGATAAGGACAACACTTCAAAACACATGCACTGAAAACCCCATGCACTAAACATGAATGACCCACAGTTCATCTATGTTTGTACAATACTTTCTAAGTTTCTGAAAAAATTAAAACCTAAAAAGTATTTTGAACAAAGTTTATGAGTGAGAACTGATTTTAAAAATAGTGGGTTTGTTTTTATGGTTATAATCTATGTCTTTAGTTGTTTGTCACATTATTAACCACAATGTCATCTAAGCTTTTTTTTAACCTCAAATAATTAAAGCTTCATATACCTATGAAGCTTATGATTCAATGGCAAAGTATCTTTGCAATCACATGTATTACCTGATATTGAGGAGCCTTGTGACTTCTGCACAGTCTTTTTAAGTGGCTGTCTAAATTGTGCCAAGCCACGTACCACGTTCCGTACCTTCGTCCATAAAAAGATACCACTGCGGGTACTGCTAGGCCATGAGCTCTCCAAAACAACCTCAATGTTTTTTAAAAAAAATAAATATTAGGGTGATTTTTTAAAAACATACACACACACAAACACGTAAAAAGAAGTACAATTCCAAAATTGCCTCTAATAGAAGTACCATAAATATTAATAAGTATAAAATAATCGTAATAAGCAGCATATATTGCCTAATTTCAATCCCACTTACCTTATTATAATAACCATAAGTAATGGCATTTGGCTTTATCTTGGCAGTTTTCATTTCAAATAAGACTCTTACTGCTAATATCGGATGGCCCCAAAGTCCACAAAGTTGCATTACTACTCGGTAGCACACCTAATACAAAAATAACATCAGAGATCAGCAGCTAGCATATTTAGTCTGTGATTTGTAGATATTTTTAAACAACTTCATTCAATTTTTCTCATAAAGTCACTGAAAGCACTATTTTCTCCTTCATTCTAGTGTGAGAGTGTCAGTAAATTACTTAAAAACCTATTTATTAATGAAAATGCCAGCATTATAATTAAGTTTCAAATAAGACAAATGGACACATACTTGTTTCTGATCTTTTTTTCTTTAAAAAAAAAAATCAATCAATCAATCAAGTATTGCTCAAACCTCCTATGTGCCCCTCTTCAATCTCATTTCTTTCCATTCCTGAGCTCTCTCCTTTTGAATTTGCATTTTAATTTATATTCTAGCTCTAAATATTTATAATGTTGTTGGTGTTGTTAAGTGCCATCAAGCTGGTTCTGGCTCATACTAACCCTGTATAGGGTTTCTAAGGCTATAAATCTTTGCAGGAACAGAAAGCCTCATTTTTCTTTTGCAGAGCAGCTGGTGGGCTTGAACTGCTGACTTTGTAGTTAGCTGTCCAGTACTTATGATGCTACAGAGTTACCATGCTCCCCATATTTATATTAAATATGCAAAATATTTTAAAAGGGGAAAACAACAAAGAGAAAGGTTAAATAAATGCTTCTGTTTTCTCAATTGTTAGTTGGAGGATAGATGTTACTACCTAACTGTAGGATACTTCAAGAAGCCCTAGTGGCTAAAGGGTTATGTGTTGTGATACTAATTTCACGGCAGACAGTTCAAACTCACCAAGTGCTCTAAGGGAGCTGTCTATTCCCATAAAGATTTACTGTCTCAGAAACCCTACTGAACAGTCCGACTGTGTTCTACAGTGTTGCTGCTATAGGATCAATGAGTCAGAATCAACTTGCTGGCAGTGGATTAGGTTTGGGTTTTAAGATGGTCCTGAGGCTCAAGAGAATTTATGTATGGAAACTGCAGTGAACGATATTGAGTGCTTACTCTGAGCCAGCATTAGTACCACAACTCCAGGCACTTTACATATATTCACTGACCGAAAGCAGTTCAATTACCTTTATGAAGAAGGTATCATATATTATAATCTGTATTAATGGACTGGCTCCCAGGGGACGTCTTTTGATTATTACAACTGGGATGGAAGGGGGGGGCTTGTACCACTGGCATCCAGTGGGTAGAGGCCAGGGATACTGCTAAACATACTACAGTGTATAACAGGACAGGCCCCCACAATAAAGAGCCAGACTGTTAATACTGCTAAGGTTGGTCTGTTTTCAGATGAATCAGTTGAAAAACATGTTGTATAACTCACCCTAGGACACAGACTCTAAGTGAAGAGCCACTTGCTTAAAGTCTATTCTCTGTTGCTATTGCTGTTGTGTGCCATCAAGTCGGTTCCAACTCATAGCAATCCTATATAGGGTTTCCGAGAGTGGCTGGTGGGTTCGAACTGCCGACCTTGCTGTTAGCAGTCCAGTGCTTATCCTACAGCACAATGTCAGGACCCCATTACTTTCTATCAGCTCCAAAATAAACTTATTAAAAATAACAAAGTTGTTATTATTTAAATAACCTGGCCTCAGTAAGAAGGTCTCTGCTTTATTCCAAAGAAGTAGTTTTAAATAAATATACTTAAAAATAAACAATAAATACAAGTGTGGAATGGGCTCAGTGATATAACGTTGTGGGGAGTGCAACTGATGACATGCAACAAAATGTGTATGAATGACCAACATCCATTCTTGATAAAAACACTCAACAATGTAGAAACTAAAGGGAAATTCCTCAACATAAGAGTATTTATACAAACCAACAGGCAACATCACTCTCAATGCAGAAAAATTGAAAGCATTCCCCTTGTGAACAGGAACCAGGCAAAGATGCCCTTTATCACTACTCTTATTCAATACTGTGCTGGAAGTCTTAGCCAGAGCTATAAGGCAAGACAGGGAAATTAAAGTCACCCAAATCGGCAAAAAAGTAAGACTCTATTTGTAGATGATATGATCTTATACATAGAAAAATCCCAAAGACTCAGCAATAAAATTATTGGAATTCATTGAAAGATAAAATGAAGTGGCACGGTACAAGAACACTATACAAAAATCAGTGGTATTGCTCTGTACTAATAAAGATGACTCTTAAAAGGAATAAGGAAAAAATATTCTTTAAAATAGCCACCCAAAGATGAAATGATGAAATACTTAGGTATAAATACAACCAGAGAAACAAAACACCTATACAAAGAAAAATTAAAAACACTACTAAAGAAATCAAAAGACATTTACAAAAATATAGGAATGTACCATGCTCATGGAGAGGAAGACTTAACATTGTGAAAATGTCAATACTACCCAAAGCAATCTATAGATATAATGCAATCCCAATTGAGATTCCAACATCATTCTTTGAATAGACAAAAAACGATCACGAAATTTTATAAGGAGAAGAAAGTGACCATGGATAAACAAAGCACTGCTTAAGAAAAAGGACAAAGTATGAGTCCTCTCTTTCCCCAAAGTACAAAATTACTATACGCCAAAGTGGTCAAACAGCCTGGTTCTAATAAAATGAATGACACATATCAAGAAACAGAATTGGAAACTCAGAAGTAAATCCATCCACATAAAGTCAACAGATCTTTGACAACACTCTCTCCAACAAAAGGTGCTGGCAAAACTGGAAATCTATTTGCAGAAGAATGAAACAAGACCCATACTTCATACCATATATAAAAACAAACTCAACATGGATTAAAAACCTAAATGCAAAACCCAGAACTCTAACGATCATCAATGAAAAACTAGGGGCAAACTCAGGGGCTCTAATACATGGCATACAAACACTATCAAACATTACAAAACATGTACAAGCAGTAGAAGACAAAACAGATGACTGGGACCTCCCAAAAATTAGAAACTAATATGAATCAAAAGATTTCGCCAAAAGATTAAAAATAGAGCCCATAGACTAAGAAAAATTTTTCTGGAATGATATATCAGACATCTCTTTAACAACCTACAATATACAGATGATTCAACCTTTGCTTGCTGAAAGTGAAGAGGACTTAAAATACTTACTGATGAAGATCAAAAACCAGTCTTGTATGGGTTGCATCTCAATGTAAAGAAAACAAAAATCATCACCACTGGACCAATAAACAATATCCACATAAATGGAAAAAAGATTGAAGTTGTCAAAGACCTCAATGTACTCGGATCAGCCATCAACACTAATGGAAGCAGCAGTCAAGAAATCAAACAACGTATTACATTAGGCAAATCTGCTGCACAAGACCTCTTCAAAGTGCTGAAGAGCAAAGATGTCAGTTTGAGGACTAAGGTGCACCTGACCCAAGCCATGGTATTTTCAGTAACCTCATATGCATGCGAAAGCTGGACCGTGAATAAGGAAGACTGTAGAAGAATTGATGCTTTGGAGTTATAGTATTGGGAGGAGAATATTCAAAGTGCTATGGGCTGCCAAAAGAAGAAACAGATCTAC
>NW_006408583.1:7240614-7242064 GCF_000296735.1 Chrysochloris asiatica
GAACATACTATCAGGAGGGACCAGTCATTGGAGAAGGATATCATGTTTGGTCAAGCGGAGAGTCAGATAAAAAGAGGAAGACCGACAACAGGATGGACTGGCACAGTGGTGGCAGCAATGGGATCAAGCATAACCACAAGAATGAGGTTAACCCAGGATCAATCAGTGTTTCATTCTGTTGTGCATAGAGTCGCTATGAGTCAGTACCGACTTGATAGCGCCTAACAACAACAACAATCAGACACGACACTAATATCTAAAATTTATACAAAATTGTTAACACCTCTACAAGAAAAAGGCAAACCCAATTAAAAACAAGGACACAGGACATGAACAGACACTTCACCAAGGAAGACATTCAGGTAGCGAACAAAGATATGAAAAAATGTTCATAATCATTAGCCATCTGTTGTTGCTGTTGACAAGTACCATCAAGTTGGTTCCAACTCATAACAACTCTATGCACAACAGAACGAAACACTGATTGGTCCTGGGCCAACCTCACGACTGTGGTTGGTGACCTTGTATAGGGTTTCCAAGGAGCGGCTGAAGAATTTGAACCATCAATCTTAATCTTGCAGCTCAAATTGACCTTGTGGTGGAATGCCATTAGAGAGATGCAAATTAAAACAACAATGAGATATCATCTCAAACCAGCAGTAACAGCAAAGTTAAAAAAACAACAACCAGAAAACAACAAAAGCTGGCAAGAGTATGGAGAGACTGGGATTCTCCTACATTACTGGCAGGACTGTAAAATTATTGAACTACTCTGTTCAATCATTTCAAGAGGCAGCATATGATCAAGAGCCAATGATACTGAAGGAGGAAGTCCAAGGTGCATTGAAGGAATTGGCAAAGAACAAGGCGGCAGGAATTGATGGAATAAAAATTGAAATATTTCAAGAAAGTGAGGCAGCACAGGAGATGCTAACTCATCTCTGCCAAGAAATTTGGAGGACGAATATCTGGCCGACTACTTGGAAGATACCCATATTTGTGCCCATTCCAAAGAGAAGTGATCCAATGGAATGCGGAAATCATCAGACAATCTCTTTGATATTCCATGCGAGTAAAGTTTTACTAAAGGTAATACAGAAATGGTTGCAAGCATAGATTGACAGAGAACTTCCAGAGGTTCAAGCTGAATTCAGGAGAGGCCGTGGAATAACGGATATCATTTTTGATATCCAATGGATCTTGGCTGAAAGCAGAGAATATCAGAAAGATGTTTACCTGTGCTTTACTGACTACGCAAAGGCTTTCAAGTGTGTGGATCATGACAGGCTTTGGACAACATTGCGAAGTATGAGTATTCCGGAACACTTAATTGTGCGCTCATGAGGAATCTGTACCTGGGCCAAGAGGCAGTTGTTCAAACAGAACATGGAAACACTGAATGGTTTAAAATTAAGAAGGTGTGCGACAAGGTTGTATTCTTTCACCATAC
>NW_006408583.1:7242903-7243906 GCF_000296735.1 Chrysochloris asiatica
AGCAACAACAACAACTCTGGAGAACAGTATGGTGATTCCTTAGAAAACTGGAAAAAGAAATACCTTATGACCCAGCAATTACTCTACTTTGTATACATCCACGAGAAATACGAGCCAGGACACGAGTAGATATATGTACACCAATGTTCATGGCAGCACTATTCACAATTACAAAAAGATGGAGACAACCTAAGTGCCCATCAATGGAAGAATGGATAAACAAATTTGGTACATACACACAACGGAATACCATGCAACAATGAAGAATAAGGATGAATCTGCAAAACACTTCATAACCTGGATGTACCTGGAGAACATTATGCTAAGTGAAATTAATCAATTACAAAAGAACAAATATTGTATGAGACCATTATTGTAAAAGCTTAAGAAAAGGTTTCCATACTAAAATAAACATTCTTTGATGTTTACCACGGGTGGGAGTGAAGGGAGGATAATTCACTGGCTTGACGGTAGACATGTTAGCTTGGGTGACGGGGAGGGAGATATATAAGAAGAGGGAGAGTGGCAAAAGAATATGAAGATAGTTGACCACACAGGAAGGTATGCAAGGGTTGATAGGGATAGATGTAAACAGCGATACATACACAACCCTGAACTAAAAGTGTCTGGGCATAGATAAAATGGATTGAGACATGTGCTGAATGGGTCAGAGAGGAACAATGAGACACTCTTATATACTTTTACAGCCCACACATAATGTGAGTTTGAAAGAAAAACAAAATATTCTTTGATGACTGCCAAGGGTTGGAGGAAAGGGAGAGTACTTCACTGGTTACAGGGTAGACACATGTAAGTTGGGTTAAGGGGAGGGCAACAAACAAGAAAGGAAAGGGAAATATACAAGAAGAGGGAGGTTGGCAGAAGTATAATCAATACAGGTGAAGGCACAAGTGGGTATACAAGGGCTAAAAGGAATAGAGGTAAATAGTGATATAGACACAACCTAGGAACAATACTCTGTGAGTAGATACACGGACAGAGA
>NW_006408583.1:7244801-7245530 GCF_000296735.1 Chrysochloris asiatica
ATCCCACAGATATACAAGAGTGTGAAAGAAGAAATTGGCACATGAGTATTTCTCTTTCCTGCAAACACCACTGTGAATGTGCTGCTGTATAAAGTGTAAAAAAGATGAAAACTAACCTATAAGGGGAAATGAGGGAAAAACAGCAATGAAGCAGCGAGATAAGCCCCACAATGTTCAATAGACTTCTGTGAACCCGGGTGGAGACTTGGTTGGCCAGCAGTGTGGCAAGACCTGGGGACTCTTGGGCTCAGAGTCAGTGACAGAGCCACAGAGGACTAGAGTGGAGAGTGAAGCGTCCAGCGGATAAGAAGAGAGAAGATATGCGCAAGAACACCCACACTTGCAGATAATACCCACTTGACCTTGCTTCAATGACCAGAAGAAGAAAGAAGAAAAAAAGCGTAATCTGATGCAATTTGATGAACTTGACCTACACCTATGGATGCAGTAGCTCAAAAGAGGAAACAAATCCTTACTGCAAGAATCAATCCCACTGCCTCCACACACAGAGTAGACAGGGATGGACAATTTAGACATTGGCTACCCAAAATGGTGGGGGAGGGGCTACAAAGGCAAGAAGTGACTGGCTTACAAGCTTTCAAGAGAGAACCTAGATTCAGAAGTGCCTGGAGGAAGGTAGAATCTCCAGTGAGTAGTATCTAATCTGTCTAGGCAGGGCTGATGAAATGAAATGCAGCTAGGTCTCTTGTGATACAACAGTGAATAATT
>NW_006408583.1:7245985-7248255 GCF_000296735.1 Chrysochloris asiatica
AAAAAAAAAAAAATGAAAACTAGATGTGATCAAACAGCTTAAGGCAATGAGTAAATGAGCCTGGGGGCTCAGGACCATAGTCTCAGGGGACACCATGGTCAATCAGAACAACATAATATGCGACAGCTTACTTTTGTTGAGTAGTGTCTGGGATATTAAAAATTAAAAGCTCATGAGCAGCCGTCTAAGATGTAGTTATTGGTCTCTCCATGTGTAGAAGTAAGAAGAGTCATGAAAATTGTAGATGCCTGGAATCAACTTGTCCAGCAGACTAATGGAAACATGTGAACATCCGTCTCCATGACCTTGTGACCAGAAGAACTCCATGGTGCCTAGCTACCACTACCAAATGCCCTAAATGGGCTCACCTTAGTAGGTCCTGGATAGAGTGGCATAATGTATGAACAAAACTCAAAATTATTTAAAACAAGCAAATAAACAAACAAAGACCAGGCTTATTGGTCATAAGAGACTGGAGGTGTAAACTATCAAATAATTCACAATGAAACATTAAAAGAAAAAAAAAAGAGAGACTGGAGGAACCTGATACTGTGGCCCTCTACTACCCTGGAAAGGTCTGAAAAGGATCATATCCTCTCTCAGCCAAGCAGAAGTTAGGTATCTAGGGGAAACAACAACACTAGTGAGGTAAATTCACTATGAATGATGAACAGTCAATCATTCAAAATCAAAGAGGCAACATGTACCAAAGGCCAATGGTGAGTAGGGATGGGAAGGTGGGTGGAAGGCAAAAAGGAACCTTAGGGATGAAGCAGATAACTGTTGTTCCAAGAGGAGATTTTCAATCTTTTAGATAAAACACAGTGTATTATTTGTTGACTATAAAAATGATGATCTTGTCTCAATTCATAATAAACATTAAAAAAAAAATGTATGCATGAAATGGAAAATTAACCTACACTAAATTCACAATAAATAAATATAAAGACTCGCTGTATAAAACAGAGTAATAGTTTATCTTTCTTGCATAATGAAAAACGTTTGGGGACTCTTTACAGCAACTGAGACCTACTTAAGCCTAAAAAATACAAACATGAAATTTAGCTTAGAAGCAATGATTCATGAGACTTGCCTCATCCAGTGGGTCCACGTCTGTTGTCCTCATCTTAATAAGCACATCATATGCCTGCTGGAGTGCTCTGACCTTGGGATGGGAAACTCTAACATAGGCTGGGAGACAGATAAACCACAAGCTGTAACAATGACTGAACAGACACTTGGCCCACTGAGGTGGATTTGTATAACATCTCTTGGCCAATTTATGAGCTGTTTTAATCTCCTAAAAAGAGAATAAAGGAAGATATTAAGATATTTACTAAAATAAGGGGCGACAGGGAGAGATGTGAGAAGGAAAAAGCAGATCATTTTAACATGTAAAATTGGACCCCCAAATTAGGCCCTTCACATAGTTTTACTTTCGTATTTTCTTCTTAGTAGCTTTCTATATGGTTCTTTGCGCATATATCTACAATAACACTTTACACAATGTTGTATTTGATGACAAGCATGTTTCTTCTAAAACACTAGAAACTTCTTGAGGGCAAAGATCATTCAATTCAGTCTATTCAAGCACAAAAGGCCCTCATGTACTTATGTGATGAATGAAAGAATGACTAAAACTATGTATCCCAGGCTTAATCACTGATCATTTGAGTTCCTGAATCCTATTCATGAAAAGTGTTATTCTTCCCACTCTTCTCTACCTGCTAAAATATAAGAAGTCCAAGTGAGTTCTTGCCAAGATTTTCACTCTGCCTTTCTTTGTCACCCTTTCATCCATTGCCAGTAAGATGATTCTGATCAAAATGACCCTGCACACATTTTTTGGGACCGTAAATCATTATGGAGCACAGACAGCCTCATCTTTCTCCCATGGAGTAGCTGGTGGGTTTGAACCACTGACCTGGTGGTTAGCACTCCAACACTTAACCTACTGTCAAAGTCTGCAGTAATTCTGTCACCAAGTGACTCCTTGAAAAACCCACTCAGATTCGCTGGCCTTCACTCTGAGTAGACTAATATTACCCCACTCATATGTTTCTTATGCTTTCAGGAGTCATTTCAATTAAGAAAACAGAAATAACCTATTCTGAAAGCAACATAGTCTGAAAAAGAATGTAGGGTTTGTTACCTAACAGTTTGATAGTTGTGCTGTCTACTACTGAGTTTTATGCTGATTTAGGTAAAAGAGAGGATTGTTATTGTTGTTATGTGCCGTGGAGTCGGTTCCGACTCATAGCGACCCTGTA
>NW_006408583.1:7248465-7256242 GCF_000296735.1 Chrysochloris asiatica
TAAATCTTTACGGGAGCAGAAAGCCTCATCTTTCTCCCGCGGAACAGCTGGTAGTTTCGAACTGCTCACCTTGTAGTTCG
Source organism: Chrysochloris asiatica (assembly GCF_000296735.1). Taxonomy (NCBI): domain Eukaryota; kingdom Metazoa; phylum Chordata; class Mammalia; order Afrosoricida; family Chrysochloridae; genus Chrysochloris; species Chrysochloris asiatica. The sequence goes on from NW_006408583.1 coordinate 7,248,546, forward strand.
CAGCCCAATTCGTAACCACTACGCGATAGGTATCAAAAATACCTACTGAGTTTATTAAACTATACATCCTTCCTATATGAGACATGGAGATGTATTTGAAAATATATTCACTTTTTGCCTAAGATCTTAAGATCCTTTACTTTTCACTAATGAGCCTACGAAAAGAATTCTGGTGAAAGTGAAATTTAGAAAGTGAGTAGCAAAATTGTCCCAGTTTAGAAACTTGTTTTTATTCAGTTGGTAACAGTAAGACAAACACTGTTTGATTTCCCCTTCAGAAAACATTGGGAGAAATGTAAATTGTATGAAATGTGGGCAATACCTTAAATTACCTCTAGGATTTGAGGGACTATCCGTAAATTGGTAAAACATAAGCAGGAGTCCTGGTATGGCGCTGTGGGTTAATGCGCCAGAATGCAAAGCCATTTAAACTGCAAGCTTGGCAGTTCAAGCTCACCAGCTGCTCCTCAGAAACCCTATACAGGGTCACTATGTGTCAGAACTGACTTAACAACAACTGACAGCACTTAACAACAACAAAGCAACTAGTGGGTTTGAACTGCTTACACTGTGGTTCGCAGTCCAGGGCTGATCTTACAATGCCAGTTCCAGTATATATGTAAAGGACATTTAATTTTAACGAACACCTAACCACAGCCTTTATACCTAAGTCAGCTACAGTAAAAAGTAAGGTGACTAGGTTGTCCTAAATTAACTTCATTTGAATTTATTATTTGCTAACAAAAGTATATTTACGCTACTCATCAGGCAATGCAAATCAAAACTACAATTAGATACCACTTCACAGTCTAGATTATGCTCAGTTATCTTCCTTTAGACTCTAATATTTGGTGGTGGTGGCGGTCATTGTGCCACCGAGTCAGTTCTGACTCATAGCAACCCTGTATATGGTTTCTGAGGCTGTAAATCTTTATGGGAGCAGAAAGCCTCATCTTTCCTGTGGAGCAACTGACTTTGTAGAGTCACACTACTGACTCTGTGATTAGTAGACCAGCTCGTAACCCACTACACTACCAGGGTTCCTTTTCAACATTGTATACAAAAGTGTACCTACACTTAGACATCAAGGAATGCAAATCAAAACCACAATGAGACACCACTTCACAACCACTAGAATAAAAAGACAGCTAATAACAAGAGTTGACAAGAATGTGGAAAAATTGCAACTCTCATGCACTGATGGTGAAAATGAACAATGGTACAGCCACTTTGAAAAACTGCTTCAAAATAGTAAACACAGAGTTACCATGACAAGCACCTAGGTATATACCTAAGAGAAATGAAAACATACATCCCCACAAATACTTGTACACAAGTGTCCAAAACAGCATTATTTTAAATAGTTGAAGACTGTGAGCCACTCAAATGTCTATCAACTGATGAATGGATATGTAATATGTGGTATTATCCACACAACGAAATATTTGGGAATAAAAAGAATGTAATGATCCATGCTGCAACTTGGATGAACTTTGAAAACATTATGCTAAAGCAGCCTGTCAGAAAGGACTACAGATTGTACTATTCTGTGAAATGACAATAGGCAAATATATAGACAGAAACTAAATTAGTGATGGCCTAGAACTGACGAGAGGCTAATAAGCTAAGCAGCATAAGGTTTCTTCTTGGGTGATTAAAAATTGATTGCAGAGGTGGCTGTACAACTCTTTGATTATACTACGTCACTGAACTGCATACTTTAAATGGGTCAATTGTATGGTATATGAATTGTATCTCAAAAAAGCTGGAGGTTTTTTGTTTGCTTTTTAAAGTTTGAGGGGCTTCAAAAAGTTCATAGAAAATAGTACAGAATGATAATTTTTTAAAATGTCCAAGAACTTTTTTTTGAAGCTCCTTCATATAGTTGGTCCCCAAGGGTTCACTTAAAGCATAAATACAAGCATTCAAAAACATCAGCCTCAATACTATAAGCAGAGCTCCAAGAAGTCTATTTTATATAGTTGGTCTTCACATGGTTGCTGTGGGTGATAATTCTAAACTATGAGCTATATATTACATATACACATTTTATATTTTACATAAACATGTATTAAAACAAATAACATCTGACCTGTTTAGTTCTCTTAGCCATGAGAGCTGGACTGTTTGTAATGCTATTCCCAGTAGGGTGTCTACTAAAACAAAGTTTCAACTCCTGTGGTCTGTCAAAAAGCTTAAGATCCAGTCTTGGAAAGTATTTGTAACTAAAATAAAAAGCAAAAATAGAACTGCTGATTCAAAGTACATTATTAACTCTCCATATTGTTCCAGTAGTTTCTTAAGTATGTCTGTGCCTTAATTGGTACCTCTATTCCCCAGTACTCATAGCATTGTTTTTTCCTTACATATATGTAAGTTAATACAGTTACAAGACACATAAACTACTATGTAGAAAACTTTGGCTCCTCTCCATCGCGTTTCTTTCAACCAACCCACCAAATCAGAAAACCCTGATATCGTACTTGACAGAGAACGTAACCCTTTTAACAGCACTCATGTATTAAATATCAATTTGTATTTTTAAATTAGTAGCTAGTGTGCTAATTTTAAGCATTTCTCCATAAATTTACCTTGAATTGGCATTTAAAAGAAAAGAAAATATTCAGAATATTTTATTTTAGAGATATAACCACAATTTAACCAATTCTTTAGTGTTAGGTATCTTTTTGGTCATTTCTAAAACATTTTTATAGTAAAATATCTTTTACATATATGTTTGTAAATCCCTTTGCTTAATTTATTAGAAAGAGTACCTACTAACAAGAGTTTGCCAGAGTCAATGTTTTTCAAGATTATTAACATTATTATCATCACTGCCAAATTATTTACAGGAAAGTTATACTTATATACACTCCAACTAGTAACATAACATATCCTCAATCTGATAGCCTAAGTTTAAAATGTTTCACATTCATTTTGGTTTTCATTTCTTTAAATACTGGAAAAGTGGTGTATTTTTTCATATTATTGGCAATTTGAGTTTCTTCTTAAAAATGGACTAATTATTTATTTACTTTGGCCAATTTTATTCTGGGAGATGTTGCCTTTCCCTGTTTGATTTTACATCTCATGTGTGAATATATTAATTCAAATTTATGGTAAGCAAGGAAAAACAAAAATAAATTCTGCAGTCAACTGAAATCAAAATAGTACCTAAGCTACTGACTTCAGCCAAAACTAATTAAGCCCTAAATCCCTGTTCTGGCAAGATTATATATTACATATTTTTGGATGGCACTTATTTTACATTCCCTTTGACAATAAGTTCTACGTTTTAACAACATAGTCTAAGAAAATAACTGGGTATGTACACAAAGATATTAACAGCAGAGGAATACAAACAAATAACACAAGATTAAATAAATCACAGTAAATTCATGCAATGTGTCACTTAGAATGATATGGCACAAAAATATTAAATGACACTGAAAAATGTTCAGACCATTAAGAAAAACACATCTTACATACAATGTACAACATGAAGTCATATTTGCTTCAAGTATGGTGGTGGTTTGCATGGAGTCAGTTCCGACTTATAGCCACCCTGTATAGGGTTTCTGAGGCTGTAAATCTTTATGGGAGCAGAAAGCCTCATCTTCTCCTGTGGAGCACCTGGTAGATTCTAACTTCTGACCCCCCAGTTAGCAGCCCAACATGTAACCCACTATGCTACAAGAGCAACTTGCTTTAAGTATAGTAAACATATTAATGCATTAAAAAAACAGTAAAGATTTATATTCAACTGTTAACAGAAATTATGTGTTACTGCTAAAATGACATACTTTAGTTTTCTTTTGTGTTTGATTTTCTAAATGAACTAAACTACATTATCATCCATCATAATAAACAATAGTCATATTCATTTTAATTTATCAAAAGACTCCCATCCAAATCCCTTTAAACCCTATTCTTTTCATTTGTCTTATTTTAATAAAGACTGATTTCTGGCCGTCTACTTTAATATGTTTTCTCTAATATTTTACGAGTTCATAAGAATTTCATAATCTTTAATATTAGCCAAGAACAATATTAACATCAAAATCATCAAGAAGAAGTAAATTTTTTTCCCTTCAGACTTGAAGTTTAAACATTAAAATATGGTTAAATAAGTGTTTAGGTGAATTAATAAACAGTATCTGGTTTCCCTTCCAACAAGACTATCCAATTCTAATTATACCATGAAATAGTCTTCTGCATTTGTTCATAGAATAAATGTTGAAAATGTCTTTCTCAATTTTTAACGTATTTACTAAGAGTCAGAAAACAAACAAAATAAACTATCAAAGGTGTGTCTAAACATCAGTTAAAAAGAGATTCCCTCTACCTGTACTTTGGGGAGAGGTCCATCCCATCATCTGGTGGTGGCTCTGGTGGCATTATGAATACCGTGTGCTCACTTTTCTGTGAATCGTCTATCTCTATCAATTTGGTGTCTTCTGATAGATCAAAATCAACCTAAAAATAATGATTTTCTCCAGTTAATTGCATAAGTAATAGTCAATTCTGAAATTTTAACAATTAAGTCTAAGAAAAAAATACCTTATCTGTTTTCTCTGTGCCTTTATCAGGAAACAACTACAAAAGAGAAGAGATTCTTAATAAAAAGATACACTGTGAACTTCATAGAAATGTTTACTCTTAAAATTCTGATTAAAAACAAACATATTATCTTTCTTTAATACTTGGCATATATAAAGCCCTTCACAATATATGTTTGGGCCCTATGCCAATAAACTAAAGAACAGTATTTCTAATGTCTGGGCTAATGTGCTGGACTCCCTGTCAATGGTTCAACCCCACCAGCTGTGCCTTGGAAACCCTATACAGGGTAGTTATGGGTTGGTACCAACTCAATGGCATTTAACAACAACATAGGACAGAAAATAATTTTTAATTTTTTGTGAAACTATCTTTATAAACAAAAGGCAGTCAAAAGGCGAATGAAAACTCCTGCTTTAGTGACTGACATTTTCTAAGCTTTGCATCTAATTGGAAGATAGTTACAATATCAGTTTCATCAATAAATTAAAACGCTGCCATTTTTAAGACAGCCCTGGAGTTCTAGATCACATTGAAAGTACTGCAGAGAAAATTATTTGAATCTTCTAAGGTATACAAACCATTTCTGCTGTTGTTGCTAAGTGTTGCTAAGTCAGTTGCGACTCAGTTACCCTGTGTAGGGTTTCCAAGGAGTGGCTGGTAGGTTTGAAACACCAGCCTTGTGGTTGTTGTTGTTATGTGCCGTGGAGTTGGTTCCGACTCATAGCGACCCTGTACAGGGTTTCCGAGGCTGTAAATCTTTATGGGAGCAGTAAGCCTCACCTTTCTCCCACGGAACAGCTGGTAGTTTCGAACTGCTGACCGTGCGGTTCACAGTCCAATTCGTAACTACTACGCTACCAGAGGTCCTTAGCCTTGTGGTTAGCAATCCAGTATTACCCTACAGCACCAGACTAGGACTCCTACACATAATTAAGAGCCCATAAAAGTCAAAATATCATATTTTTTTCTTTGAATATTAACTCAAATTTTATATACTGTTTACTTTAATAATCAAGCGCAATATCCACTTTGAAAAAATTAAGAATCCTATTAAACAGGAGAAATGAGTCATTACTGTCAAGAATCAACTTCGAAGCTTCTTTAGGATGGATGAGTAAACCTTCAAAATTTAGCATATTTTTTCAGCTATTTTCCAACAAAACAGCAACAAAAAACATACTGGCAAATTTTACCAGACCTTCCATTATTCATGAAACTATTTTTAAGAACCACTAGGCCTTAGCCATTGAAATGAAAAATATGATAATGAGCTTGGAAGGTTCAACAAAATGTTACTAGTAATTAATGGTGATGTTCAAAGAAGAAAATTAGACATGTATGATAGAAACTTGATACCCAAAAGAAAAGGGATTCATACAGTAAACCCAGAAACACACACACACACACACACACACCTACACTGTCTTTCTCACATTAAGATATACCTTGGGCTAATGATAGCACAGCAACCCAAATCGTTATGATTTTTCCTTAACATAAGTGTATAGAATAAACTTTACCTTTTCTATGCAGTCATCAAAAAATGCCAATCCAGTATCTTTATCACTTACAAAACTGCACTCTTCAATGAAACGAATAAAAATCTGTGTTTTACATAATAGGGTATAGAATTTTGTATAGGCACGATCTCGACTTTTTAAAAATCCTGGAAAAAACAAAATCACAATTAAATTCACATTTTAGTGGAACTAGACGTTATATTATTTTAAATCTATATGTGTGAGACGTACTAAATGGTGTTCTAAGGAGTGAAAACCAACAACAAAAGACAACAACCTGAGACTAACATACATGACACCACCCCCCAGAACTCAATCCAGATTATGTTGCTGTTTTTGTGAAGTGCCACTGAATAGGCTCCAACTCATCTAGACCCTGTATGGGGTTTTCGGAAATTGATTGGTAGGTTTGAGCTGCTGCCCTTGGAGTTAACAGTCCAGTGCATGTCCTACAGCATCATACAAGGTCTCTAAGACACAGAAGTAGTTAAAGTAAAACAGACCAAAAAAAGTGAAAATGGGGGACAAGAAATATCAATTTATAATGAAGTCAACTACAAGCATTAAGATAGAAAAGCGTAGATTCAGAACTTGCAAATGACAAGGAAGTCAAGTAGAATCAAGATTAAAAGGGATGATTTTAAAAGGAAAAAAAGTTAATAAATTACTGGTAACCTAAAAGACAATTAATAAACCTTCTCATCAAAGTTTAAAAAAAAGAGGAAAATCATAAAGATTTAGTAAAAAGTAACACAACAGATGATGGAAAAGCTCCATATCATCAGTGAAAACAAGGCCAGGGGCAGACTGTGGAACAGACCATCAATTACTCATATGCAAATTCAAACTGAAGCTGAAGAAAATAAAAACAGGTCCACGAGAGCCAAAATATGACCTTGAATATATCCCATCTGAATTTAGAGATCATCGGAAGGACAGATTTGATGCATTAAACATTAAAGACAGAAGACCAGAAGAGTTGTGGGATGACATCCAGAACATCATACAGCAAGAAAGCAAAAAGTCATTAAGAACACAAGAAAGAAGGAAAAGGTCAAAATGGATGTCAGAAGAGGCACTGAAACTTGCTCTCCAGTGTAGATACACTAAAGCAAATGGAAGAAAAGAGGAGGTCCAAGAGCTGAATAGAAAATTTCAAAGATCAGCTGGAGAAGATAAAGCCAAATATTATAACAAAATGTGCACAGATCTGGAATCAGAAAACCAAAAAGGAAGAACACTCTCAGCATTTCTCAAGCTGGGGGAACTGAAGAAAATATTCAAGCTTCAACTTTGGTTATTGAAAGATGCTCTGGGCTAATTATTGAATGATGCAGAAACATCAAGAGAAGATGGAGAGAAACAAACAAGATGGTGGATCAGGTGGAAGTGCAGTGAGGAGCTCCATCAGGAACAACACAGAATACACGACCAAGCAGGCTGAGGGGATGGTCCCAGAACTCTGAACCACATATAAAGGAATATTTAGAAGGTTGGAAGGCGTACAGCTAGTGGAATTTGTGGCAGAAGCAAGAAATCCATTGCTTTCTAACTCGAGACGCTCAGCTGCTCGAGGAGCTGCCATCTTGGGTGAGACCAAGCGGGGGAAGGATT
>NW_006408583.1:7260227-7274387 GCF_000296735.1 Chrysochloris asiatica
GTAACAACCCATAGTGACCCTGTACAGGGTCTCAGAGGAGCTGCTGGTGAGTTTGAACTGCCGACTTTGCAGTTCAAACGGCTTTGCAGTCTGGCACATTAACCCACAGTGCCACACCAAGACTCCATTAGACATTAGAGCGATGCAAATCAAAACAACAATGATATGTCATCTCACACCAGCAATAACAGCGAAGTTAAAAAAGCAGAGGACAATAAATGCTGGCAAGGATGTAGAGAGCCTAGGACCCTCCTATACTGCTGGTAGGAATGCAAACACTCTAGAAAACGGTATGGTGCTTCCTCAGAAAGTTGGAAATAGAAATACCTTATGATCCAGCAATTCCTCTACTTGGTATATATATACCCACAAGAAATACAGGCTTGTACATGAGTAGATATATAAGATAAACACCAATGTTTATCGCAGCACTATTTATAATAGCAAAAAAATGGAGACAACCTAAGTGCCTGTCAATTGAAGAACTAATAAACATTAGTACATACACACAATGGAATATTATACTACGTTGAAGAGTAACAAGGAAGCTGCAAGCTACCACATAACATAGATGAACCTTGAGGACATGATTCTGTATGAAATTGTTTTTGTTGTTACGTTCCATGGAGTCGGTTCTGACTCATAGCGACCCTGTACAGTGTTTCCAACGTTATAATTCTTTACAGGAGCAGAAAGCCTCCTTTCTCCCACGGAACAGCTGGTAGTTTCAAACTGATGACCCTGAAGATAGCAGCCTGATTTGTAACCACTATGCTACCAGAGCTCCTTGGAGTGAAATTAGTCAGTCACAAAATGACAAATATTGCACAAGACCATTATTGTAAAACCTTAAGACAAAATATCTATACAAAAAGGGGAGCGGGGAGAGATCTTTGTTTGTTACCAGGGGTGGGAGGGAGGGGACAGTAGAGCACAGGGTGGGGGATAGACACATCATAGTTTGGGTGTTGGTGAGGACAGTACACAATAAGTGGGAGGAGTATGAAAGAACAAGGTAGATAGGGGAACACTTAGGTAGGTTTGCATGGGATAAATGGGCCAGAGGTAAATAGTGATATATGCACAACCTTGGAACAACACAGCTCTGTAATACAAGGATGGAAGCATAGTCTGAATGGGTAAAAGAGGGGAAATAATGTAAAGATGCTCGACTGTCTTATGAATATTGATTTCACTTGCCTACTACTGTAAAATAGACACTTGAGTGAGCTAAAAAGGAGTATCAGGAAACATGATTACTGAAATCTTGTAAGCCCATCTTCAGTCTATAACTCATTGTAATTCTAGAGAGGCTCTAGAACTTGCCTAGTGAAATACGCTTTTTGTGGAGCCTTGGTAGTTTATAGGACCTTAGGTGGAATCCTGTGCCCCATCCAAAACCTTCTGAGGTGGGACATTTCCAGGACAAATAGACCAGCCTTGAACAGACAGAGGAACAGAAGATACTTCTTGAAAGAAAGACCAGCAAGAAAAACCAAAAACAAAAACGGCAGTCTGATTGGCTACTACAAAGACAAACAAGTTGTTCTTTGGAGAGCCATCAAGGCAAGCAATCAAATCCCTTCAAGACAACCCCCTATCCCAAGACTGAAACCCAAAGGGATCACACGAGCTGCCATGTAAGCTTGCTGGTGACCACACTGGTCTACTGGTGAGTGAAGTGGGGAAAGGGCAACAATGAAGATATGGGCTGAGTTTAGCCATGATCCAAAGAACCCCATTGACCTAGAGATGAGAGAGAGAGAAGAGGAAAGGCTGTTTGTTCTGAATTATGGAGCCCTGTGGTCTCCTGAGCCCATGGACAAGGTCATAGCCACATAGGGCTAGGGCTCAGAGTGAAGTGTCCAGCTGATATGAAGTGAGTGGGGGACGTACAAGAACACCCAAGCTTGCAGATAGTACCCATGTGACCTAGCTTCCAATATGACACACTAGGAAGCAGTAAGCACCACCTGTTTTTGGCATTGCTTGCCAAGAATCTGAATCGGACTCTAATCAGTCCTCTAGATTGTCACAGTCCAATTCTGTACCACTAGCACTGTGTGGCCACTCATTGGGCACCTGAAATGTGGCTCAACAAATCCAGATGTACTAGTAAGTGTAAAACCTGTGCCAGGTTTGAAAAAGCTTAGTATGAAAAAGTCTTTATTAATAATTCTTTTTACTTTGATTACATGTTGAACTGATACTATTTTGGATCTATGACGGGGCTTTAAAAAGTTTGTTGAAGAATTCTATTATCTTTTAATTTCATTTTTCCATAAACTTTTAGAAGCCTCTCATATTAGGTAAGAAAAATATATTGATTTAATCTTTTCCTTTTTTTATTTTCTATTCTGTGGCTACTGAGAAAAGGTAAAATTATTTGTGTGACTAACACTAGTTATTACGACCATAGCTGCCAGTTCCCTTCCCTTCATAACACTCATGAAAACGCTGTTAGTATTTGTGGCATGTCTGTCTCTGTCCCTCATTAGATCAAATGCTGTCCTGTTCACCACAAAACCCTGGTGTCCAGACACTGCATAAACGTCTGTCTTTCTAAGCTTCATTAATAATGTCCCACTCTGGCTTAGACAGAAAGACATACATGAAAGAGAATGTCATACATGTAATCAGAGCAGCTAACAACAAAAGTCTTTATAATTCAGCAAAACAACTGCTAAACAGGATGAGTATAGGAATCTCATTTCACAAGGAGCCATGGTAGAGCAGTGAATTATGAGCTGGGATGCTAACTGCAAGGTCAGTAGTAGTTCGAGCCTACCAGCGCTTCAAGGGAGAAAAAGGAAGCTTCCTGCTCCAGTAAAGATTTACAGCCACAGAAACCTTAAACAGGGTTGCTCTGAGTCAGAAGCTACTCAGTGGCACATAACCACCAACCACCAGCAAGCTCCTTCCACAAACAAATTATGAGAGAACATTTCAAAGCAGAGAACATAAATCCAGAACTACACAAAATGCAAGAAATAGCTAAAAGCAAATTACCAGCTAAGCTCCACTATAAAATTTAAGTAACATCTTTGACTTTTCATAATTAATGACCTCCAGTTTCAAATTTCTTAGAAAAATTGTTGTTGTTAAGTGCCATCAAGTCGGTTCCAACCCATAGCAACCCTGTGTAGGGTTTCCAAGGAGCAGGTGGTGAGCTTGAACCACCTACCTTAAGAGTTCAAACGGCTTTGCAGTCTGGCGCACTAACCCACAGTATAGAAAAAATTAGAATATAAAAAATTAAAACAGAGCAAGATTATAAGTACATAAGAAAACCTAACAACCTGTTATTGCTGGATCAATTCCAACTCATAGTGACCCTCTAACACAAAGAAAATCTGCCCTACAGGGTTTCCCCGGCTGTACACTACCACAACTTTGTCCCAAATGGCTGGTGGGTTTGAACTGCTGAACTTTCAGTTAGCAGTTGAACACTTATACACCTGGGCACTTTAAGTATACGGAAGTTTCAAACTATTTGTGGAAAAACGGAATTAAAAGATAATGGGAATTTTCTATGAACTTTTAAAAGTCCCCTTGCACATGTCATTGTTCTTGTGTACCACTCACAGCAACTCTGCACGGGGCTTCTGGGAGCAGCTAGCAGGTTTGAACTGTCAACTTTGTGGTTACCAGTTCATTGCTTATCCAACAGTGACACATCAAGGATTATACATATTAGGTCATTATAATTTCACATGAATTTCTAAACCTTAAATAGTGAGTATGTCTTGGTAGCTAAACCAAGCAGAAAATACCGTTCACTTCAATAAAAGCCGTTGCATTTTTCATGTCACTCACCCTGTCTGTCAAACAACGAATCAGCAGCTGTAGCTTTATTTGAAGGAGCCTCTGTTATTGGTCTGAGAAATATTCTATACCCTTTTAAAACAGATGCCATAAAGCGTAAAAATGCCTCTTGAATTTCCATCTCAAGTTGCATCATCTTCTTCTGCCAGGAAAAATCTGCTTCAATTGGAGTCATCTCAACTGCTGAACCTTCTTGAGTGTTTTGATGAACTAATAAATGAAGTAGGAGTAAAAAATGGAATATAAAATGCATACACATTACATACAAAGGCAGGTTTGGAAAATAATCAATGCCTATGACTTCTTGAAACTCCTCTCTCCATTAATGCCCAGAAATGCTCCACAGGGCTATCAAGGGTTGCTGGGGAAACTCAAGCAAACAAAACAGACAGAATATGCTCAAAAAATGATGAAGCACAATGTTAATTTCTTATTAGAATTTTGCTCTATAGTGAGAACCTTAATGTAAAAGTACAGCTATGTTTAAATTCTTAAGAGGAATCTTTTTACTCATATATACTCTTTCATTAAAAATATTTTTCCCCAATACATTTACCTGAAGATAGCTGGGGATACAATTTCTTTAAGGTGCCAAGTAGATTTTTGCAGGGCTTTTTGGGAAGCTGCTTCCAGTTCATGTTCTTCTTTTCATCTGATCTATTATATATGAACATGGTTAATAAAATGTTATTTATCATCTGTTCTCACTAAAGAAAATTCTTATGTCAGAAAACAAAGAAAATAGAAACCATATTTTTACTAAAATTATAATTAATAAATGAATAAGTGGGCTTTCATGGAAGTTCTCCTTTTAGTGCAATCAACTTTAGTCAAATTTGCTCAACTCATTCTAATCTTTCAACACAGATATTCAATGTTGGAGCTATGAACACAACACTGAAGTCTTGCTTAATATATTTTAGAATTATATTTTAAATGTCTAACTGAGCTGACTTGAGACTTCAAATCACGGTTAGTAGACTTCTAAAATTACTGTGTGTTCAAAAAGAGTGGGATTTATGCAAGGATTAAATTACTTAAAGTATATTTAGTTAATGCAGCCCTCATTCTGACTAAACAGGGTCAATCACACTAGCCAATAGGCAAAGCTTAAATACAAAAGCTAGCTCAACTCCAACTCCAAAAATTAGGTTAGAAGTTAGGATTTACTCAACGGCATCTCAGAAAAAAGGTCTAGTGGCATACCTCTGAAAAAGCAATCACCGGAAACCCTAAGGTACACAGTTCTGCTGTCACACACACGAGATTGCCATGAGTCAGAGGCATCTCCATGGTATGTGACAGAATCAACTAACCAGTGTTTATAACAATGCTCAGAAACTGAAATACTCTGCCATTAACCCACTTAGTTCTACTCTGAAGCTGTGTAGGGCTGTATTATAAAATAAATGAAAAATTGCAAAATGTTTTTTATACTTTATTATCTCTAAAATCTCCATAAGCTCAAGTTTAGACACTGGTGCCAATTTATAATACTAACAACTGAATTTTCTTATACCAAGGATCATGTTAAATATGTTAATATTTGTTAATAATTGTTGGAGTATCTTGAACTCCTAATAAAAAGTCCTTAAAAACTATAAATATTATATTATAGATTCAAAGGAAAAGAGTTTATGTGATGGAAGACATTAGGCTATAAAAGTCAAACGAGCCCCCATACCATACTAAAAAAAAACATTGTTTGGGGATGAACACTTTGAAGTTAACTTTAAAAATAATATTTTGATCATTAGAAATTTTGATTATTTTATGCAAATTATTTGCAATTGTGAAAAATTAACTCTCTCCATATTTTCTTATTTGGTAAATAAGGTAAACATCTGAGGAAATAACGTCTTAAGTAATCATTTCTAAAAGTGCCTCAATGTATGTTGTTGTTAAGTGCTGTTGAGTCATTTGCTACTCATAGAAACCCTTATAGGGTTTCCAAGGAGCAGCAGGTGAGCTTGAACTGCTGATCTCGTGGTTTTAAACCAGCAGTCCAGAGCATTAACCCACATCAGGACTCCACCTATCTACTACTTACATGAAAATTGAGACAACAGGTCAGTTTCAGTTCCAGATAACTTTTTCAGGGAAGCTGGCTTTAAAACAACACAATGTGTGTTAAATGCCTTCAATTAGTTCCCTGCTTCTTAGCTATATATAAATTTGTGGAAAATGGAATTAAAAGATAATGGAATATTTCCAAGAACTTTCTGAAGCTTCCCCCACCCCACCCCGCTTGGTTATAGTAACAAAGCTACGGAAGCTTTGTATCTTCTAACTACAATGGCAAATCCATTTCAAAACTGGTTTTTAAGCTATAGTAAACATTTCTTCCTTAAGTCATTCATTTGTTCATTTAGGCAGTTTCTCAATTAATTCTACTGTTGTGACTATGTAACCTACATCCCTAGTTCCTTTTCTGCCACTCTCAATTATTATCGAACGAAAGTGCACAAAAACTTAAAGTGGGCACCAACACCAGGACAGTCCCAATATTTACTGACTCTCCCTGTCTTTTTTTTGAGGGGGAAGGTAGCATTTTAAAGCCATCTTGGTTCTTAAGAGCCCATCAGAATTGCTTTTTTAATAAATGTGGGATATATGCTACTGTACATACTTATCACCTCCAGAAAAATACAAGCTATCGTTTGATTTTTAATATTCATCTCCACACAGTAAAGAATAAATCTTGTAAAATTAAAATCCTGCTGCAAAGGATTAAAATACATCCCCTCAAAATATTTGTTGTAAACCCTAACTCTTATGTCGATGGTCTTCTAGCCATAGTCTGTAACTCCCATGTTTCTGTCTTTCTGAGTCTGGGTAAGAAATGATTGTAAGAGGATACTGATAGGATGACATGATTCAGCTGTGGATGTTATAGTTATAATGTTGTTGTTGTTGTTGTTATGTGCCGTGGAGTCGGTTCTGACTCATAGTGACCCTGGACAGGGTTTCTGAGGCTGTAAATCTTTATGGGAGCAGAACGCCTCATCTTTCTCCCACAGAACAGCTGGCAGTTTCAAACTGCTGACCCTGAGGTTCGCAGCCCGATTCTTAACCACTACGCTACCAGAGCTCCAATGTAGAGTTAATTGTAATTGTAAGAACTTGAAACTCTAGCATGGGTATAAAATTAACTATCTCAGCGGCAGGAGGGGGAACCTCACTACCATGAAAGAAGAATAACCATGAGTGAAGTACGTTCTTTGGCCCCTGAGATTCCCTGTGCACTGAACCTCCCTGATCCAGGTACAGAAAGCTGTGACAATGGAGGAGTGACAGGGGAGCAGCAGAACCAAGAATCAGAGCATGAGACAGAGCAGTGGGCTTGCTTACTGTGCGGGCTGTCTGCAGGCACTTAGTTGCGGGAGCTAGGTTTCCTGACCCAGGGACCTAGAGTTGAGTGGTTTCAGGTGAAGCTTATGGTGGAGGGGTGTATCCTATGGGCATTTATCAGCAGTCCTAGAGAGGCCTGCCTGTAGGCATGGCTAAGGAGAGAGAGACTGTCCTGACTAAAAGAGCTATACCCTGAACATTTCTGACCTTGAATTCCATAACTTATTCATTTCCCTAATAAGCAACCATAACTGTGAGTATGGTGTCTGAGTTCTATGTGGCCATTACAACGGATGATGGAACATAGCTGAATAGAAAGTATTGTGGGAGGGATGTTTGGTATTATCAAATTTTTTCAGGTTATAATCCAGGGTGGCTTTGGACCATTCATTCTGGTTCTGCTCCTACTGAGATTTACATTTCTACCTCAGATAGATTGAATCAGAATCTACATTATAACAAGATCTCCACGTGATTCTTATAGACCTCCTTAGTTATGCATAAGAATCACATAGAGATGTTGTTATAATGTAGATTCTGATTCAATCTATCTGGGGTAGAAATGCAAATCTCAGCAGGAGCAGAATTAGAATGAATGGTCCAAAGCCCTGGATTATAACCTGAAAAAATTCACCTATACGCAGGAGTTCTGATGGGGCGCAGCAGGATAAAACACTTGACAGCTCTGTCAGTTTGAGCCATAAGAGCGTCGGTTCAAACCCATCATCTGCTCTTTCAGAAACCCTATACAAGGTCACTGTGAGTCAGAACTGACTCAATTGATCAAGGACACTTAACAACAGCAGCAATCTATACATTAAGATCTTGCCGATTGTGATTCAGTATACCTAGAGTGGAATTGTAAATGATTAGCAGGGTCTTGAAACCAGAATAAACAGGTTCCTAGCTCTGGTAGCCTAGTGGTTAGGAGTCAGGCTGCCAACCTCAAGGTCAGCAGTTTCAAACTACCAGCGGTTCCGCAGGAGAAAGATGAGGCATTCTGCTTCCGTAAAGATTTACAGCCTCGGAAACCCTATACAGGGTCGCTATGAGTTGGAACCAACTCCACAGCACATAACAACAACAAAGCCCTGTTTATGGCAAGTCCTGGTGTGGCGCTGTGAGCTAATGCGTCAGACTGCAAAGTCCTTTGAACAGCAAGGTTGGTGGTTCAAGCTCACCAGCTACTGCTTGGAAACCCTATATAGGGTCGCTATGGGTCAGAATCGACTCCACGTCACTTAACAACAACAACAAGCCCTCTTATAATCCCACTTGTCTTTAATGAGATAGGATTCCTGTAGGGTGTGTTTTAAAATCAATCTTATTTTATGTCAACCACAAGATGATCTCCAAGGAACCAGAGACAGGATCATCCCCCCAAGAATTGACACAGCAAGAAAGCTTTCTCCCTCTAGAGTCAGGACCCTGAACTACAAGAAAATCAACTTAAGGCAGCCATTTGTGATATAACTAAACTTTCATCTCAAAAAAAAAAAAAAATCATTTTTAAAAAAGCTTACATATGGATTTTGAATTAAACCCAGAAGCACAGCATCAGTTGAGATTGGAAAATTATGTTTAAACAGTCATTCTTTTTCCAAGTCCATACTCTTTTTGATAGGCATCTCCTGATAACATAATCCAAATACAAACTGATATACTACTGAACAGGTATTTTTTTCAAACCACACAGCCTTTCTGGATTTTGATAACTGCTCTGGTTGACAATTGCTATATTAAAGGTGAAGACATATTAACAAGTTTCAAAAGGAGCCTATTTCCAGATGTTTTCAAAGAACAGCACTATCTATAAGAAAAAAAAGTTTTTAATAGGAAATACTACAAACCAACTTACATATATACCATGTTTGTGTCCAAGTCAATGCAAACAACGTCTTGTGGTGGGTCATGAAGGTCAAAGTACCTGGAGTCAACTCCGACTATGAAGGGTAAAGGTGCACTGAGCACAGCCGACAGGGAGAGAGGACAGAGAGGGATATACGGGCACTGCCACTGGAATGGGAAGATCATCTGGGGAAAAAGGTGCAAACTATTAGACAAATGCAAATCTGCAACTGCACACTCAGTCTGTGCCAAGCACTGTTCTAGACAATGAAAATATAACAACAAACACAAAAGGTCTCAGCCTTAGGTGCTTTGTACTCTAGCATAATGGTCAGCACAATTTTTTTCTACAAAAGATCAGTAATTTATATTTGGGGGGGCCATATCTCTTTGGCAGCTATTCATCTCTGCAACTGTATCACAAGAGCAATCACGATGGTGTTGCAGTGTGCTGTCAAGTCGGTTCCATTGCTGAGAACTGTTGGTATGTTTAAACTACTGACCTTGCAGTTAGCAGTCCAGTGCTTATCCCACAGCACCACATCAAGACCCTACAAGCTAAGGCAATCATATGCAAATATGTAAGTGGGCTGTAGAATTTTATTTACAAAAACAGATTGCTAGCAGGTTTGGTCTATGGGCAACCTACCTGGTCTAGTAGGAAGAATAGAAAAATATAAAATATATACAGTGTCAGGAAGTGACAAGAACTATGAGAAAAAAAAGAAAAACCAAGTTAATGAGACTAAAGTTCAGGGCAGGAGAGAGAAAAAGCAAGCTGCAGTATTAAATAAGGAAACCATGGTATTCAAAGTTCCATGGACTGCTAGAACAAACAAATCTGTGTTGGAAGACATGCTGCCAGAATGCTGCTTAGAAGCCAGTATAGCAAGGCTTCATCCCACATATTTTGGACATGTTATCAGGAAGGACCACTCCCTGGAGAAGGACATCATGCTTGTAACATGGAGGGTCAGCAAAAAAGAGGAAGAACCCCAGTGAGATGAACTGAAACAGAGGCAGCAACAATGGTCTCAAACATAAAAAATAGTTAGGATGGCACAAGACCGGGCAGTGTTTTGTTGTGCATATGGTTGCCATGAGTCAGAACTGACTGTATGGCACCTAACAACAACAGGGTAAGCATCATTAGGAAAACGAAGCAGGCAAAAACTGAAGGAGGGCATGGATTTAGCCAAGGGATATCTGGGAAACAAGGAACAGTTAAGAGCAATATGCTCTAGGGAAAGCAGGGAGGCAACTGCTACACATTTGTATACTGTTCTATTTCACAATCACTAAAAAGTACATTACGGAGGACTTCAGCAAGATGGAGCACTAGGCAGATGCAAACAAAGATGCGAGATCAAATGAAACTGACACAATTTTTCTGGAACCCTGATCTTCAGGGTAAAGGTTAGAAGTGGGTTGAATGCTAGCGGGGAGGAGAAGCCAAGAAGGGACAATGAGAGAGGGAGACTGACAGGTGGACGGACGGTCAGCCAGATGCAGCACAACCATCTTGTGAGCAGCAAGTCTGGCAAATTCACACAGGTGTGATTCCTTCTTTATCCCTACACTCCCGTGGAGACCAGATGAGTGGCCATCTCACAACTTCATCCATCTCCAGCACAGACCTTGCTCTCCAGGAGTTCAGAGCACATGGTAAGGAACCATGCCAGTGTGAGACTGGGCCAGCGCACCCCTTTGGTGCTTGGATTCTGGCAAGCTTGGCTCCAGACCTACAGAATCCACAGAGCCACCAGACCAGCATTTAACCAGTCACCCTTCCCCTAGCTGCCATCCAACTCTATCAAGTGCCTGCAAAAACTCCTTCTGGATTGGGTGTGATTTGAACATAGATAAGACCTAGGCCTATAAGAACTCTATCTCAGGTCAGGAACTCTGCTGTCACATCCCTCCCACCCCCACCGCCTGAGCTCCTTGGTTTATAAGAGTCCCTCCTATCCAGGTACAATAGCTACACTGTTTTTTTATCTTGTTTTTTTTTCCTTCTGTTGTGTCACTGTTTTTGCTTATTCTGTCTCCTCGTCCTCTTCCTCTTTTCATTCCCTTGAATTTTAACCTTTCTTTCTCCAATTTTATTTTTCCTTTTCTTGTTTCTTATTTCTCTTTTGTTTTTTCTTTACTGCTCTCTATTCTATTTTTCCTAAGTGTCATTGTTTTTTAAATTTCTTCGCTTATTTTTCTCTTCTATAGCTCCATTTTCATATCCCTCTTTTTTCTTTACAGTTAGTTATTACAATTTTTTTTTCCTGGTTGCTGCCTGTTTTACTTTTTTTCCCCTCTATATTATATCCTCTTTTCATTGGCTCCTTGTTTGTTTATTATTTTGTTTTCTTGTGTATATGTGGGGGATGGGCTTTCTCATTCCCATCTGACAGGAGAGAGCACCATGCCCATATAGCCCAGCCACAACCATACTTTTTGCATCTCCACCCATGGGGTGAGAGTCAATACCAGCTCCAATACCATCTGATCAAAGATAGACATCAGTCAACACCAGCCAAACCCACCATATTGAGGTGCATGAACAGCAAAGGAGAACAGTGTACACGCTTCCATTCTCTAACTATACCCATAGGAGATAGTTGGTGAGTAGTTAATAACACATCAACATACAATCATCAATTAAAACAAACAATCACTCAATGCCCCAGAGACAACAGATAGTTTTAGCTCACACAAAGAAATAAGAGGAAAATGGCTCTTATACTGATTGGAATACCTAAAATGGGGCTAGAACTTGTCCAGTGAAGGAGGCTTCCTGTGGAGCCTTTGCACTGCATAAGACCATAGGTGAAATCCTGAACCCCATCCAGAACATTTAAAGTAGGAAATTTCCACTGAAAGGACAAGCAGACCAGCCTGGAATGGCTAGAATAAAATGAAGATACTTCTTGAAAGAAAGAAAGACCAGCAGGAAAAATGGCAGTCTGAATGACTACTACAAGAACAAGCAAGTCGTTCACAAGGGAGCCATCAAGGCAAGTGGTGAGGTCCCCTCAGGGCAAACCCCCTTCCAAAACTAAGATTCAAGGGGAATACATGAGCAGTCATGTAGTCTTGTTGCTGAGTATGTTGGTCACTGATAAGAGGAAGTGGGGGAAAAACAGCAATGAAGTTGTGAGCTAAGTCTGACCACGTTCAAAAGACTCCTGTGAACCCGGGTGGAGACCTGGTTGGCCAGCAGTGTGGCAAGCAAGACCTGGGGACTCTTGGGCTCAGAGTCAGTGACACAGTCACAGAGGACTAGAGTGGAGAGAGAAGCATCCAGCTGATAAGAAGAGAGGGCATATGCACAAGAACACCCATACTTGCAGATAGTACCCACTTGACCTGGCTTCAATGGCTAGATGATCAGACTTCAACTAGAAGAAGAAAGAAGAGGAAAAAAGAGTAATCTGTTTGTGGCTGCAGTAGCTCAAACAAAGGGAACAAATATTTACAGCGGGAATCACTCCCACCCCCTCGTTACACAGGCTTGACAGGGATGGGCAACTTAGACAGTGGCTACCCACAAAATGGGGGGGAGGGAGGAGGTGCTACAAAGGCAAGAAGTGACTGGCTTACAAGCTTTCAAGAGGGAGCCTAATTTCAGAGGATGCGGGGGAAGGTAGATTGTTCACTGAGTGATTTCCAACCTGTTTGGACAGGGCTGGTAAAAGGAGATAGGGATAAGACTCTTGTGGTTCAGTAGTGAATAATTGTTATCAGGACTGATTATGAAGGCTACAAATGTAAAGGTAGACATTTTGTAACAAAAGGAGGGGAGTGGTTGATTTTGCCATCCAGGAGCAGAGGACCCTGGCATCATCAAAGGAGAAGAGCGGAGTGCGGGATCCTATCCAGAGAAGCAGGGATGACGCCAGAGATGGAGGTAGAGACGATGATGTGGAGAGATGGAGAGGCTAGGGACTCTGGACTCTGGGAGGGAGAGGGACTGTGTGTTGGCAGCCAGGGGGCAGGCTTGCAGGGTACATCCTTTGGCTGTTTGATGATGCATGCAGGGAACTGTAATCATTGCAATGAAATGAAATACGATAGGATGAATATAAAGCTAATGTTATCCCATGTAAACTATCACATAATTCACAATAAAAACTTAAAAAAAAAAAAGAAAAGAAAAATATGGCTTAAATGACCAAGATGCAAAGCCATAGAACATTTGAAGAAAAAAGGTAACGGAACTGAAAAGGAATTCAAAAGAATGATACTTAAGTACCTTCAAAGGACTGATAGAAAGAGCAAGGAAAACAAGGAGAACACAGAAAAATTTTTAGAAGAATCCAAGAAAACACTTCAAGAACAAACAGATAAAATAAACGCAAAATTTAAAACAATATAAACCTGCATTTAGAAATCCAGACAATTAATACTAAATTTCAGAAAAGGACTATTAATGCAAGGTCAAAGCAACAGACCTTTCCTGAGAGCCACCGAGGAAAAATGAAAACTCACCGACAAAGGAGACCCAATACCAGTTAAGACTACAAACTCTGGTACTTCAGTAGAAATTACATAAGCAAGAAGGCAATGGTATGACATATACAAAACTCTGAAAGAAAAAAATTGCCAACCAAGAATCATCTATCTAGCAAAGCTGTCCCTCAATATGACAGCAAAATTAGGATGTTTCCTGATAAACAGAAATTAAAAGGAATTTGCAATGACCAGACCAACTTTACAATATATGCTATAGGGTGGTCTTTGGACTGAGGATCAACAACAACACACAACAACCTGAGATTACCATTCATGACAACATCACCCAAAACGCAATACCGCTATTTAAAGTGAAACAGAACTACATTGTTAAAAATGGGGAACTAGAGATAATCTATTTATAATGAAATCAACTACAAAACAAAACAAAAAAGGGAATAGTGTAGACAGAACTTCCAAATGGCAAGGACATCAAGTAATTTAAGATAAAATGAACAGTTTAAAATGGAGAAAATAAAGTAGAGGGTAACCGCAAAGAAAATTCATACACCTACACATCAAAATATAAACAAACAGGAACACCCACACTTGCAGATAATACCCACTTGACCTGGCTTCAATGACTGGATGATCAGAGCGCAACCAGAAGAAGAAAGAAGAGGAAAAAAA
>NW_006408583.1:7276365-7293326 GCF_000296735.1 Chrysochloris asiatica
AGGAAAATTAGAGAGATTTAGTAACCATTAACACAACAAAATTGAAAATGAAAAGAAAATCCACAAACAAAATTAACTCAATACAGGAAATTATGTGTAACAAAGAAACCAGCAATACCACAAAAATACACACAGCAAACTGACAGCAATGAATTCATACCTAACAAGAATTACAGTGAATGTAAACGGATTAAGTGCAACAGTCAAGAGACACAGAGAACAGAATGGATAGGAACACAGGTCCTTCAATATGCTGTCTACAAGGAACATCAAAAACGAGACTCTCCACCTAAATGCCTAACAAAAGAATGGCTAAACCAACTTTGGTACATACATACAGTGGAATACTGTGTAATGTTGATGAATGGCGATGAATATGTGAAACATCTTACAACATGAATGAATCTGGAGGGCATTGCTGTTGTTGTTATGTGCCATGGAGTCGGTTCCGACTCTTAGCAACTCTATACAGGGTTTCCGAGGCTGTAAATCTTTACGGGAGCAGAAAGCCTCATCTTTCTCCCATGGAACAGCTAGTAGTTTCAAACTTCTAACCTTGTGGATTGCAGCACGATCTGTAACCACTATACTACCAGAATTCCTTCTGGAGGACATTAAGCTGAGTGATATTAGTCTAATCACAAAAGGGCAAATATTGTATATAACTAATATAAAATATTAAGAAAAGGTTTTCTTAATAAAAGAAGCAATTTATGATGGTTACGAGGTGGGGACAGAGTAGGGAAAATTATTCATGAGCTAGAGGGTAGACATGGTGACAGGTCAGGCAATATACAATAAGAGGGAGGTTAACAGAGGAAAGATGAAGGTAACAAAAGACACAGGGAGAAATGCAATACAGTGAATAAGAGGTACATACTGTTAACTGTTGGTACATGGAGGGGATTATAATCATTGTAATTAAGTGAAATAGATTAATTTGTTGTATGTAAAACTGATGATCTGCTCTATAAACCTTCACTTGATTCACAATAAAAACTAAAATAGAAATAACTTTATGAGGTACAGAGTTCTACCCTGACACACATCAATGTTAACAGCAAAAACAACAACAACAAAACCTCCACAAAAAACAGTAGTTGGCTCAAGATGTTTTAAAGTGAGAAAAATTAACCAAGTAATACATCTGCATCATTTTAGGGCAACTGAAATTAGTCAGAGCCCCTCAAGGAGTACAATCCACTTCATAAATTTATTATGTAATCACGTAACTTCCACTCTCGGCAGAACTCTAACATGCAATTTCAAAAACATTTTCCCACCAATAGAAATCATGTTTGTATTCTATAACCTTCTATTGATCTTTGCCACTCCATTGTATTTATGTGAACTTTTATTGGGCTGATTATTTTCTTTGTGTAAAAATTCTTTCTCGGTAATTCTGAAGTAAAAGAAAAATTTGATACTTACGGCTACAACAGCTTCAGCTACCCCAGTCAACACAGCTGGTCTGAGAGAATGAAGCAGAATCTTACTCTCCAGTAAAACAAAGAGTAGCAGTGTTGCACAATTCTCAGGACCCAAATTCATTAACAAGGTGCTAAAGTTGGCTCCACTACAGAGAGAGAAAAGAGAGAATTGTGAACTATTTTTCTAACACATCTTAAGATATTCTTATTAAATTATCTTCTAAATACTAATGGGTTGGGAATCTAGTATTAATGTCAAGTTCTGACTTAGCTACCAATGAAAATCAGCAAATCTAAAGACAGGAAGAGGATTAAGTAACTGAGTGTTCAAAACAAAAAGAAAGTTTAGCTTAAATAATAGGTGATTCTTAAATTTAAGTTTTTTCCAGAAAAACAGAATTAGGGTGAAAAAAAACCCTGCAAATGAAATAATAAATCTGTACAACACTTTCCATGGCAAACATATGCATCATCCTCTAAACATCCTATATTCCAGCTGCACTGGGTATCTATCCCATGGTCCTCCAATAAACCAAGGACTTTCATGCCTCCAGACCTGGAATGCTCATTCATTCAAGAAATGATTGAATGTCTACTATGTGCCAGGCATATTGCCAGGGGCTGGAAACATACAGGCTAAAGGAATAGAAACAGTCACTGACTTCATGGATCACTATAAACAGTCACACTGTTGTTAAATGCCCTTGAGTCCATTCCAATTTATGGCAACCTTGAGAGTTTCCAAGATAGCTTCATCTCCCACAGAGCCCAGTGGACTTGAACCACTGATCTTGTTGTTTCTCCTATATAGCAGGGATGGTGAGCCGTTTTTCTGCCAAGGGCCATTTGGATATTTATAACATAACTTAATTTGAATTTATGTGGTTATGAAAAAAGCTCCTAGATTTACAGAATTTCAACTCCTGCTAGCAGTTGCCATAGCAGGGCCAGACGAAAGGGTTTCAAGGCCTTGTGTGACCAGAGGGCCTGGAGTTCCCCACCCCTGCTGTATAGCCACCCCACCACATTCCTAAATAGTCACCCAGACATCATTTAAAATTGATAAGTCAATGATAAAGGATGCACAGGGTGCTAACAGGAAGATTTAAACTCTTCTTTTGGTAACAAAAGAGTGTTGATCAGGACAGTGTTTCCTAAAGAATCATCATATGAGCTAAGCTCAAAAGAACAAAGGGAAAAAAGGAAGGGGGGAGGGGGAGGGATAAAGACAATGTATGCAATGGCTGTGAGGCAAAAAAAAAGTATTATTTTAAAAAAATACGTTTTATTTTTAAAAAATATGTTTAAGAAATGTAAATAAGCCAATTGTGACTAAAGAATAGTAAGAGAGGATAAAAATAGTGAAAGATTAGGCAACAACAGAAATGATGCCATTATGTTTGTATTTTCAAGGGGATACCGGGCTGCAGTAGGACAAGATTCAAAGGAAACCAGTTATAAGGTTACTGAAGCTGCCTTGGGGAGTCTCACGAAGTCTCATGCAGAGAAGCCAGAGGATTCAATATGGCTTGCACATAGCCTTATGAACTAAGTAAGAAGCTAGAGAGAAGGAAGAAGAAAGTTAAGTACTCCCTACATCCAATCTTGCATTGGTGTTGTTGTTATGTGCCGTGGAGTCAGTTCCAACTCATAGCAACCCTGTACAGGGTTTCCGAGGCTGTAAATCTTTATGGGAGCAGAAAGCCTCATCTTTCTCCCACGGAACAGCTGGAAGTTTCATACTGCTGTCCCTAAGGTTCACAACCTAATTCGTAACCAGTACGCTACCAGAGAGTGTACCCATTTTTGAGAGAGCCTCACCATCCATCCAGTTATTAGAGTTAGAAACATTACAGCTATCCTTAGAACATTTGTAAAATAATACTTAACTTTGTTATCCGAATCCCTAAGCTATTTTAAAGCATATTGTTCCAATTGAATAAATCAATCATTTAAACTCCATTAATTACCTTAATGGTAAAGGTGTAGAGACTGGTTGTGATAATATTAATGCATCATGGACTGATAACTTCAAAAGAGAAAAAAAAAAGAATCCATTAAACAAGCCCATTTTGATTAAACTCTAAATATCTAGATCAAGGGTAAAATAAAATTTAATATGCAGACAAACATCCTTTTTCAAAACATGCACTAAGATTTAAAAAAAAACAAACCTTAGTTATATTTACTCAGAGGTATTAGTTTTTTGTTTTTTTCTTTTGATTAACAGTTAATTCAACTGAATTTGATTCAGTTAATTGCTTAAAAATAGTTATAAACATAATGGAATTACTGATTTTTAAAAGGCTCAAATGTATTCATTCAACAGACTGGTATGCACTTGGCAGTTGCTTGATATGGACCGGTACTGTTGAAGTGCAGTCAAGATTAACAATGTTAGCTATAACACATTTTTTGGATATAATACATAATATTTATTTATTATGTTTTAGGAATGGATTTGTTGCTATGTGCTTTCAAGTTGGTTCCGACTCACAGAGACCTTTTGATAAGCAGTCCAGTGCTTATCCAACAACACCACACCAGGACTCCCCAGGAATAGATTGTTGTTATTGTTGTTAAGTGCCATCGAGTCAGTTCTGACCCATAGTGACCCTATACAAGATTTCCAAGGAGTGGCTGGTGAGTTGAACCACCAATCTTGTGGTTTAAACCAACTTTGCAGCCCAGTGCATTAGCCCACAGCAGCACACCAGGTCTCCAGGAATAGATTAGTGCTACTCAAAATGCCAGTCCATGACCCATTGCCAGTTTGCAAACTGTTACAGAACTAGAAAGATACCAAATGGAAATGGAGAGCAGCCATTAGGAATTTTTCTGGCAATCTGACACTGTTGCCACACGCAAGAACGCATTCAGGAGGCTCATGTCTTTGGACAGGATATAGCCTGTTCATGCTTATACTAAACTCACATGGTAAATGTTTTGGCACAAGCTGTACAGATCTGTCGTTGGTTGAAAAAAGAAACCAGTCCTTTACCAGAAATAGACTATTTCACTTGCCACCCCACCCTCAGTTACAGTTAATTTCATATTTCATATTAATTTCTTGCTCCAATATGAGGAACATGCACATCATTTTGGGCTTACAGCTATAAAAAGACCAAGCATGGATAATGAACAAAGTGTAATAGTTACTCCAATTTTGTGCAACTAAGATCCAAAAAAGCAATAAAAGGGGTGTTAAGTAAAGGAATAAAATACTGGAAATTCAAGTACTTATGAATGCATAAGACTCCACCTTGAACTCAGAGGGCCATAGAATCTATTCTGCAATAATTTAAAGAAATAGATGCATCGTTCTCCCCAAACAGTCTCTTTGATTACCTGTACAAGTATTCTTGGTCTTTGTGGTGAAGGAAAAGGAATATTTTGCATAAAATGTGATACATGCCTAGAAAAAATTTTGAAATAAAAATCATAATCTTAATTTAGTAATTGATTTTTAACAGAGCAAATACATTCTCTCAATAACTGTTCACCTCAAGTCTGACAAAGCCATTTACCTCAAACTAAAATATGATTTTACTTAATGTATATAAATGTATTCATGACCACTAAATTTCTAAATTAAACAATGGCTTTCCTGAGTCAAAATCTGTACTCCTTATTATATTGGTGTTGATATTCCCTATTATCTCCAGGAAAATAGGATCATGAATATTGTTTTCATGAAGAAATCTTACTTTCATAACCCTAGTACAAGGAAGCAACTAATTGTGATATAATGAATTTAAGTGAATGACAGAGTTTAACCCAGAGCTACTACTGCACATTTTGGTCAAACCATTTATCTCTATATTTCCCACCTTACACTGTTTCTTAGTTTCTACAAACTCTTAAGCTCTTATGAGTCAGTAAAATGCAAAATATGACTTCAATTAAGAAAAAAGTTGATCAAAATATTTTTATTTTCACAAAATATGCTTGGTGGTGGCGGTGGTGGTGGTGGTGGTTATGAGCAGTGGAGTCAGTTCTGACTCCTGGCAACCCTTTATAGGGTTTCTGAGGCTGTTAATCTTTACAGGAACAGAAAGCCTCATCTATTTCCTGAAGAGTGGCTGGTATATTCAAACTGCTGACCTTGAGGTTAACAATCCAACTTACAACTCATTACACTACCTGAGCTGCTTACATTATGATTAGTTACTGTTGTTGTTAAATGCTGTAGAGTCTTCTGACGCATAGCAACCCTGTATAGGGTTTCTGAGGAGCAGCTGGTGAGTTTGAACCACCAGTTTTGTGGTTCAAACCGACCTTGCCATCTAGCGCATTATCCCACAACACCACACCAGGACTCCATATGCTTAGAACCTTAATTTTTCAAAATATTATATTTTGTTGTTATTGTTAAACACGATGGAGTCAGTTCTGACTCATATCAACCAGGATAAGGTTTCCAAGGAGCAGCTGGTGAGACTGAACTGCTGACACTGTGGTTAGCAGTCCAGTGCTTATATGACAATGCCACACCAGGATGCTGAAAAAATGAAAATCTAAAACTGAAAGTTAAATCTGCACATACGAGCCATTAAATTAGAATTTGAAGAGTATAACATTAAAGTTGAAACCATATTTATATACATGTGTTTTACATGTAGTACTTAGCTGTTTTAAAAGTTCATTTTCAAAAGCATTATTTTAAAGCATTCAGGTAATTATCCCCATCTTATCCACTACACTCATGTGATTTTAGTAATAGTATTTCTATAATGCAAAAATTTCTATATTCTATAAAAATCTGGATTATTAATATACCTACAGATTTTATAATACATTTCCACAAAGCTCTTGACACCTCTTGGTTTACTGGAAATAATACATAAATTATATAGGATGATAAGCAAGACTCAATGTGCCACTAAAAATTTTAAACAACATAAGGTTTAAAACAGACAAGAGTGGTTCCACATTTTTCTTGATTACAAAAGATTTCCCTGACAAAGGGAATTACAAATCAAAGGGAAAACATATAAATTCTGTCAAAACCAAAGTCCTAATTTCTTAATATGAATTTAACTCACCCTTCCTAATTTATACATCAGTTTAGAGATGGTTTATAGGTAGAATGTGGAATGGGCGTGTATGTGTGTACACATACCAGTATATATTTTTCTCTTGGTTATTAGAGAATGAACAAGGAAAGGGAACTCAGACAATATGTGAGTTCCCTCCTTAGCTGAATTCTCTACAGGTTATTACTTGGCCACCTTCCCCGCCAGCCCTCAATTTTAAAGTTCCCAGTCAATGACTCAGGTGAAGGAGGGAAGGAGTAAAAAAAGGAATAATTACTCTTTCCCTTTCAACTCTGCCGCCACTGTCAAAAGGTAGGTAAACAATGAAATGTGTATTTATACATTCAGTTTCTCACCAGACATCTCTTTAATCATTATACATACTTTTCAATGGGAAGAGGATGTGGTCCAGACACAGAAAGTTTGTAGATAAACATTAGAAACTTTCTAAAAGCTTCAAAAAAAGGCCAGTGTGAGAGTAAACAAATGCATTTATTTGAATTGATGGATTTGGAGACCTCTTTTCTCTCCACAGGTGTCAACAGGCCCAGTTGCAAAAGCTGTTTCTCTGTTAGCAGTTCCCGAGAGTAAGGCTCATAAAACTGGATGGCTGCTCCATATACCTACAGAAAAAAAAAAAAAAAAAAACTCTTCTAAAATTCAAGCTTGCTTTTTTTAAAGTTAATTTCTATTATACAAGAAATATTTGCTGTAAGTATGACAACGATAACAAAACTCACTGTAAATTCTACCCCAGAGTTGATCAGCAGCTTTTGATGTAAAAATTTCCACTATAATTATACATTTGAACATATAATAAACAAAAGTGGATAGTACCTGTCATGTAACTTGCTGTCATTCTTAACCACTTTGTGGAATATTTTTCACAGCATTATTATTATTCGATAACAATTTTCAAATTTTGAGATGAGCAGTTCATAAAACAAAATTCTAAATTTTTCTTTTTACAAAGTCAAATGGAATTTAACTTTTAATGGCTTGTGTCTCTACTCTTTCAAGTAGTACTATTTAGATATGCATACTTAATCAGGCACACAAGCCAAGGCAAAAAGTAGCTAGCCTTCGCAATTATATATACTTACGTACTGTTGGGAGTCTAGTTAAGTGAATTTCTAAAGGAACCCCATTTTCCTATTGATCTCCCTATTATTCTCTTCTCCTATTGCCAAAACAGTGAAATAAAGAATGCAATCCTTAAATTTCAAACACATTTCAGAAACTGACAAATCAATTCTCAGTAGGAATTTCACTAATTCTTCCTTCAGGGATTCCTTCTCTGCTATTTAAATCATTCATTGAATTTTTTTATTTTAATTTTTCATTTCTAGACACTTGATGCTTTTCCCAGCTTGCTTTTTCATGTTTCAAAAATATCCTGTTATTTACATAATGTTTTGTGTCCTTCCTAATAGGTCTTAACCGCTTTTAAAATAGTTCTATGACATCTTTTATATTGTCATCCTGTCATTTCAATGTCTAAGGGTCTAACTCAGCTTTTTAGTGTGTCTGTGTCCTTTCTATGGTACCGATGGCTTCTGTTACCATGTTGTCACCTGGATGCCTGGGTTTGAGGTGTCTATATAGAGAGGCTTCCTATTTGCTCCTGTAGAAGTGCCAGGGGTATGAGCATCAAATTTTATTATACTACTTTTCATGATAAGTTCTCATTATAGTATAAATTTTTTAAAAATTTGTATTGTGTCCAAATAATTCTACATACAAATGAAGCATAACATAGTCATCATTTTATATGAATAAACACACAGGAAAAAACAGGCTTAACCAAACATGCAAAAAACATACCTTTTCGGCAGAAGAACCTGTTAGTACAAAAGTTGAAAAAACTGGCAGTGGGTATTTGGTTTGAGGATCCCAGCATTCAATAGTAGCGCCCATAGGAAGGCAGAAGAGAGGTACAGATTCTGAGAGTGGAAATGACTCATAGTTATCTTCCGGGTATCTAAAAATTAAACCTTTTAGAGAAAAGAGAAAGTTGATTAAAAAAAAACTTGAAAATAGTTACTTTTACATAAATTATATAATATAGATTAACAGGGTTATTTTAATACCAAATTTCATGGAAATATTTGTGTGATATTTTAAACTCAGTTTTCCTCTTGCCATATCAGAAAAAAAATTTAATTACTAAATTTGTTTTTAATTTTAAACTCATATACTTTTAAATTAATTATAACATGTTAAGTGCTATCAAGTCAGTTCTGATTCATAGCAGCATTGTATAGGGTTTCTGAGGAGTAGCTGGTGGGTTTGAAATGCCAACCTTGCAGTTAGCATTATCCTATAGTGCCACACCAGTACTCCATACAGAATTAAATATACTGGTCAAGAACCTAATCAACAGGATAGGCAATTCTAATATGTTTTCTTCTACGTACAGTCAACACTTTGGTAGAATGGTAAGAAACATACAGGGAAAAGTATGAACTAGTTCAGTAATCTTTAGTAAAAAATTCAGGAAACACTCAATGTTACAAAAAACACAAAAGCAGCAGAGATTATAAGAGTCCCAAAGCTCATCTTAAGAGAGAGGCAATGTAAAAGGCATGCAACATGAGAAGTAAACGAGACAGAAACCACTGAGAGACAGAAACCACTGAAACGGAACGCAGAGCACATAAGACTCAAAGTAGGAAGCAGTGGTACTGGGGACAAAGCCCTTTCAGAATAAACCTGCTATCTGTTAATTAGCATATGTTAATTCGCTTCAGGTATTTCCAACTTACAGACCAACTCTAAGATAAAAGTGTGAAAATCAGCAGCAGAATTTAAATCCAATTTCAGTCCCCAAAACTCTACTCTAAAATGTGTCTCATACCACATATTGTCACACAACTTGTTGCTATCTTTTTTAATGATACCTTTTGCACCTCCAAAAAAGGTAAGAAATCACATAAATCAACACATTACAACATTAATGCTTATTATTTTTAAACTACACTAAAATTTATTAAATGCTACTTACCACCTTTATTTTTATATTATAAATTAATTGGTTTGACTCATTAATGATCATTTTTATGACAAGATTTTTTTCACATAAATTTGCCTCATTTTTCTGAATTAAAACTTTATTTCAAAGAATTGTGCATGATCAAAAAATAATTGATACTATGTCTTTTCACCCAGTACTATTCCGGTATCTCTACTATTCCAGTATCTCTTCTATTTACAACTGGAGCATACCTGTATTTTCAGTTTCTATCCCACCATACCAGTGGGATGGAGAAGTCACACTTTAATCTTTACAGCCCTTGACACTTTACTGTGCAGTAAGAATGTGGCGATAGAGATCTCAAATACTTCACGGCAGAAAACTTTCTCAGGCCCTCCTCTCCTCCATATAGCTGATTCTTTGCAACAAGGGAGAAAGGAAGCCAAGTCCACATTTCATGGCAAGTGACTTGTGGTTTCAAATCAGACACACAAATAAGAGAAGGAAATATAAGAAGTAAAGATGTAGTTTGATACCTTTCTGATTGCCAAAATACAAAAGGGCAGAGTAAACAGTTTTCCACTGACTTGCTAAATGTATTAGTGCAGACCAGATGAGTGTGAAAGCCTATTACATATATGTTTGCTTTGAACAAAAGTTAAAATTTAATTAACACATTGGTGTGTGTGAGGGGCATATTCATGTATCTTGTAATATTCAATATATTTACAAAACTTTGAGCTTTCGTATCTTAAAATAATAGAAAATTCAATATTATGGATCAATCAATTTTACCATCTATATGTTTTTTCTAATATGCACCAACAACTACCTTGTTTAAAATTTACTCACCAGCTTTATATGCTATTGCATTAGAAGCAGGAACAGACTTCTTATAACACAGAAACACACTGGAACCCCACTGTAAAATATAAATTAGGTTGTTTATTTAAAAAAAAAAAAAAAAAGCCGAAAAAGTTTTAGTTTCTTTATTATTTATTCAGGGAGTCTATCTAAAACATGTATCTAACAGACTGTAAAGTATAAAACTACAATAAGCATGAAGGTTAACACTAAACTAGAAGAAAATAAGGGTGTAACAAATCACTGCCACAAAAGTTAAAGTACAGTAATGTAAAAGCAGTTTCCAAAAGTTTACAATTCTGAAATCAGAGTCAGAAAACCTCTAAGAGAGTCGGCACAAAGTGGAACAAATGCTAGTGCCCAAACTAGAGGAAACTGGAATTACTAGGGAGCTACAAAGATATCACCCTCAGCAACAAATCTCTCTTCGCTATTAAGATGGGTGCATTTGTCATTCCTGCCATACAGCACATTTAATTAAGCCAGTATTAGTTTGACCTGAAGATATATTTTAAAACAAATCTGACCCAGTATTAAACTTTATTATAAACTTTTAAATGAAATGTACATGTTAAATTTTCTTTTCCTTACAGAACCTTTTCAAAAACTGAGTATGCAGAATTACAATATCTTAAATAAATACAAGAAGCCCCCACCCACTAACACTGCAGTTGTCCTGACGACACCACTGAAACCTGAAGGCTAAGTAAACCTCTATGTTGTGTAACACAGGCAGTATTAAGAAATACAAGGACAAAATAATTCCTAACAAACTTTCCGTCTTTTTAGATGAAATTATTCTAACTTATAAGATAGCTAAGGATTTAAGAATTTACTGTGCATCATAAAATTAATAAGCTATAAATAATAAAAACAAGAACTATCAAACTATATACTGAGAATAAATTATATGCTCAATAAATAAATACAAAATATATCTCATGATATATATTTTTTCCACATAAAATTGAAAATGAAACAACTTTATTCTTACCATTCCACAATTTAAGTTTTTGTCAACTTTGCAAAAGGTATGAGGAGGGGTTTCTCCTTTGCTGGTTACAATGACACATATATCAGTTACAGCTAAGGAATTCTGAGGTCGAATCGGAGAAGCCCTTCTGTAAGTGATAAAGATTCTCTGTGAAGTTGTCGAACTATTGTTGACATTGGCACAGCGACCATAGGGTGTGGCTTGGATCACTTCACATCCTGGAATAAGTCGTTCTTTCCCTTCATATAGAACTCTGTATGTCCGAAAGGAAGAAAAGATACAATAGGCAGCTATTCAAATAACAGTTCGATTAATTCTAGTTTTCTCCTCAAGAAAAATTAGTTTGCTTTCTTCTGTTGTCTTCCAAATGTTAATTTGTACACTAAAACTAAAAGTATTACACTGTGAATTATAAATCTTATAACCAACTATTTTCAACAGCTATAATAGAATTTTAAGAAAAATAAATGGGACATTTGAATTTTTTAAATTGCTCATTTCAAGAAGTTGATGGAAAAAGAATGAGGCCACACCACAAACATCCTCAACATTTCATCAGGCATTTATTCAGATGCTTTCCCAAAAATTCCCTTCATGATTCTATCAAAAATTTACCTTTAAAATTCCTCTAACCATACTGGCTCAATGAAGTTGACACATATTTTGGGGGAATTCAATTCACAACACTAGTTAACAAAGAAACACTGATCTACACCTGAAGAGCACACTATATCACCACTGCCATGCCAACATCATTAGGAATATATCTTGAGACAAAGCATCATAAAAATTTTGTGATTCCATTTTAGACTAAAGGAAAATTTTTAATTATTTTTCTAAGGTTGTTATGAGGAGACAACAAAATGCAATCAAAATTCCCCTTTGATGTACAGTATCTTATAATAATACTGCTAATTTAATGGGGTTTTCTTTCTCATTTCCTCTATGGGAATTTTTCTTATTTTGAGCTGCATGAAGAATAACGCAGATTAGAAAGGCCGCTGAAATAGCATGTCCTAAGTACAGTTTGTGTGTGTATCTTTAATTTACAAACAATCAAAAAGTTAAAATACAAATTTTAGGCCTATTGTTAAATATAGCATTATCTAATATTTGCTGTTATTTTGTTAAGTGTCATTGAATCAGTTCCAACTCAGTGATCCCACACTTCCAAAGACTTGCTAGTAAGTTTATACTGCTGACCTTGTTGTTCACAGTTCAGCACTGATCATACAGCACCACACCAGAGTCCAGTAATATTTATAGAGGTACTATTCATATTTCAAGGAGCTCTGGTAGCGTAGTGGTTATGAATCGGGCTGTGAACCTTGAGGTCAGCAGTTCGAAACTACCAGCTGTTCCGCGGGAGAAAGATAAGGCTTTCTGCTCCCGTACAGATTTACAGCCTCGGAAACCCTGTACAGGATCGCTATGAGTCAGAACTGACACCACCGCACATAACCACCACCACCATTCATATTTCAATTTAAAGATGAGGAAACTAAGTCTTAGTAGGATTTAATAACTTGATAAAGATCTTCCTATTAAACTGGTACTGGAATTTTAAATTAAAAAATAAATCCTCTGGTCAGAAAGTACAAAACACTATTGAAAGAAATTTGAAAATACCTGTTAAATTAAAAAAAAATTTTTAACTTATCTAACTAACCAGCAACCAACTGTTGTTGTTAAGCACCATCAAGTCAATTTTAACTCATAGCAATCCTATAAAGGATTTTTTTTAACTGCCGACTTTGTCATTAGCAGTTTAGTGCTTATCTTACAGATAAAATAAAATAACATGGCATCAAGGACAAAGCCAATCCCCTCAATACAGACTTGAAAGGGATAGGCAACTTAGCCATCTATTACCTAAAATGGGGTGAGGGGGACTTGGTAGTTCAAGCTCACCAACCACTCCCTGGAAACCCTATACGGGATCTCTATGGGTGAGAATTGACTGTACAGCACTTCACAACATAAAGGTATAGAGTGGCTGGCTTACATGTTTTCAAGAGAAAGTTTAATTTCAGAGCATGCGGGAAAAGGTAGATTCCATTTTGTCTAGATGGTCTGGTATAAGGAGATAGCGATAGGATTCTGCTGATTCAATAGTGAGTAACTGTTATCATGACTAACTGCAATTGTCAGAACTGTAAATGTAGAAGTTGTGTAACAAAAAGGGATGAGTAGTTAACCTTACATTCCAGGTACACAGGAACCTAGGACCACCAAGAGAGAAGAGCAAGAGAGGAACTTGGGATGCTAACCAGAGAAGTAGTAACAATACAGATAGAGGAAGAGGTGATGGCATGGAGAGATTGAGCATCTGAGGACTCTAGACTTTTACACAGAAAGAGAAAGGCTGTGTGCTGGCAGGCAGAAAGCTGGTTTGCAAAATGTGCCCTTTGGTGGTTTAAACAATTATAAATCACTGTGAATTTTTGTGTACATAAAAAAAAGGGAGGGGGGGGCGGAATAGAGGCAAATACTGTTAGCTGATGGTGCATGGAGGGGAGTGTATTACATGGAAACAAAACAACATAATCAAGTTGTGGCTTGTTTTATTTTGTTTTTTCAAAAAAAAGCCCAACATTGGTTATTAGTTACAAGAATAAAGGAAAGCCTCTAAAAATTTACTTTATAGTAAGTATATCAAAGAGTCCTAGATAATAGCTTTCAAAACTGATGAGACTAAAGAAGCAGCGACACCTCAGATGGAGACAAAGATGATGATATGGAGAATTAGAGCATCAAGGACTCTAGATTTATGGAAAGAGAAAGGCTACATGCTGGCGGCCATGAGGCAGGCTTGCAGAATGTGCCCTTTGTTGTTTAAATGACTATATATTCCTGAGTGTTTTTGTGTACATCAGAAAAAAAAAACCCAGAGGGAATAGAAGCAAATACTTTTGAATAGTGATGCATGGTGAGGACTGTAATCATTGCAATGATACGAAATACGCTAGGATGAGTGCAAAGCTGATGTCCTCACATGTAAACTACTACTCAACGCACAATAAAAGCATTAAAAAAAAACAACAAAAAACTGCAAACCATACACAAAAAGATGAAGATGCTGCAACGTAAGAAAATTTAACAGAAAATGGGCCAAACTGCTCACTAAAAGAAATTAAGAGAGGGAACAAACAAGATAGCAGATCAGGTGGAAATGCAGTGAGGAGCTCCATCAACACAACACAGAATACCAGACCAGGCTGGCTCAGGGGATGGTGCCAGAACCCTGGACCATATATAAAGTGATATTTAAAAGGTTGGAAGGCTTACAGCTAGGGGAATTTGTAGCAGAAGCAAGAAATCCATTGTTTTCTAATCCAAGACACTCAGCTGCTCCCAGAGCTGCCATCTTGGGTGAGACCGAGCACCCATGGATGCCCGACAGAACCGCGGAGATAAAGGTGTGGGCACTCTTTTTCTGTATCTGTCTCTCACTGTCTGCACACCTCCATTCTAGTGATAAGTGCGGGAGTGGGGGGAAGCTGAGCGAGTGGACACCATCCCCACCCCTGTAGGGTTCTACTACGCATGTGCATAGATCTCCTTGAGATTTAAAGTGGCAGTTTCCACTTAAAACCAAATGGCAGCACACAGCCACAGCTGGCCCTGAATTGTTTATCACTAGGAAAAAGTCCTGAATGGGGATTGTGGAGTGGGACAGGCAGTGTAAAAAGAAAATACGCTGAAAATTAAATCCTGAGTTATATCACAATGAGCAAAAGTGGCATCTTGAAATTTCTCAGGAAGAACAGTGAAAAAGGAAGCCCATCTCCTGATCACATCTACCTGGAGGCAATCAGAAAGCATAAAAAATACCAAAATCCACACTCATCTAAGTATTAAGACCACAGATAATTCCTGAATATGCCCTGAAAACAGAAGCAGATGACCATATCTGCACATGTCCAGAAACGAGATAAAGTGACTGAGGCAAATGAGCTAGAAGGAGACCTACATGCCATACTGGAAGATGGGCAGGCTTTGGAAATGCCTGAGAAGGAATTCAGAAAAATGATTATAAAATGTATCAAAACACTAACAATGCAGTTGAGAAAAATAAGGAAGAAGTCAGGAAAGCACTACAGAATAATCAAATAAGATAGAGTCAGCATTGGAAACAATTCAAAACTCACAGAAAGAGGTCCAAATGATTATTAATAGATTAGAAGTGGAAAATACACTGAAAGGGCAAAGGAGTAGCACTGAAGAGATAGAAGCTAGAAATAGTGAGCTAGAAGATAAATCTCTCAACACTACAAAGACAGAAGAGCAAGCACAAAAATGGATAAAAAAAATCTGAAGAAGGCCTAAGATACATGTTGGACAACAGGAAGAGGAATAACGTAAGAATTATAGGCATTCCAGAACAGGAAGAATCATACAAGGCCACAGGAGATAGTTGAAGAGCTGCTGGAAGAAAATTTTCCTAACATCCTGAAAAGCGAAAAGATGAGCATTCAAGAAGCTCAACGAACCCCTAGAAGAACAGACCCTAAAAGACAATCACCAAGACATATAATAATCAAGCTCTCCAAATCACAGATAAGGACAGAATCCTGAAAGCATCTAGGGAAAAGAGAAGTATAACATATAAAGGCAAGCAAATCAGATTAAGCTCGGATCTCTCAAGAAAAACCATGCAGGTAAGAAGGCAAAGGGGAGATACATATAAAACCCTGAAAGAAATAAACTGCCAAACAAGAATCCTCTACCCAGCAAAGCTGTCAATCAAAAACAATGGTGTAATCAAAACATTCCAAGATAATCAGAAGTTAAGCGATTTTGCCAAAGCCAACCCTGCTATGAAAAATATCCTAACCGAAGTTCTGTGGACTGAGAACCAACAAGAACAGACAAAAAACAAAGAATGACATACGTGTCAGCATCATACTGAAAGCAATTGAAAAATGAAGAGTCAGGAACAGAATAAAATTATAAGAACAGAGGATCTGGGAGGTCGGTCTATGATCAAAACAATTACAATGTGAAAGAAGGTAAACATAGAGGAACAGAGATCCGGGTGGTGAGAAGGGCAAGCAGATTACAGGATAAAATAGACTATCTTAAATGGAAGGAAGAGTTAATGGAACTTAAAGTAACCACAGCAGTGGGGTTGGGGTGGAGGGTTTATTTCGGAATTTAGGGAAGGCAACACAAGAAAGGGCAGGAGGCGGAAGAACAAGATAGATAGGGGAACACTGAGACAGGTTTGCAAGTCCTAAGTGGAACAAAGGTAAATAGTGATGCATGCTTACTCTTGGAACAACAGGGCTCTGTGACACAGGGATCTAGGCATAGTTTGAAGAGGGGAAACAATACTAAAATGCCTGACTGTCTTATAAATATTGGTTTCCCTTTCCTACTATTGTAAAATAGACACTTGAGTGGGATAGAAAGGAATGTTGGGAAACATGATTACAGAAAACTTGTAAGCCTGCCTTCAGTGTATAACTTATTGGAATACCTAAAAGGAGTTCTAACACTCTTGCAAAGCCTTTGCAGAGTATACTGGACCTTAGGTGGAATCCTGGGTCCCATCCAGAACCCTCTGAGGTGGGACATTCCTACTAGCAAGGACAAGCAGACCAGTCTGGATCAGCTAGAGCAACAGAAGATACATCTTCAAAGAAAGATCATCAGGAAAA
>NW_006408583.1:7294291-7296312 GCF_000296735.1 Chrysochloris asiatica
AGAGAGCAGCTGAGGACTCTAGATTCATGGAAAGAGACGGACTAAAAGCCAGTGGCCAGGAGGCAGATTTGCAGAATATGCCCTTTGGAGTTATAAATTATTATATATGCCTGAATGGTTTTATGTGAATAGAGAGAAATACTGTTAACTGATGGTACATGGAGGGGATTATAATCATTGTAATGAAACAAGGTGTATGATTTGTTGAATGTAAAACTTATGATCTGCCCTGTAAACTTTCACACAATCCACAATAAAAACCTTAAAAAAAGAAATTAAGAGAACTTCAATAAACATTAATAGAGAGATGTAAAAGATCTAACAGATCAGGCAGTTGAATAAAATAAACGGAGTAAACAGAGCCTGCTGACATCTTTCCTAGAACTTAGAAAGATGCTGTCATAGCTCAGAAAAATCACAGAAACTGGCCAGTAGGAGGATATATGCACTGGGCTGCTAAATGCAAGGTAAATGATTCACATTCCCCAGCGGCTTCTTGGAAACCCTATACAGGGTAGCAGCTATGAATCACCACAGACTTGACAACAACAATAAACCATATTGCTAATTCTTGAGGGTCAATCACTAACTCAAATTAAAACATAAGTCGGTTTGAAACACAAGGTTGGTGCTTCAAGCTCATCAGCTGCTCCTCAGAAACCCTATACAGGGTTGCTATGCGTCAAACTGACTTGGGGGCACTAAACAACAATGTGTGTCTGTGTGTGTGTGTGAGATACAGAGTCACTATGAGTCAGAACTGACTGACAGCACTTAGCAACAACAGAGAAATTAAGGTGAAAATGTTACTACATACTTGAACCTAAAGTAATAATAAAACTTCAAGAATTTAAAACTTCTCCCAAATAAATTTTATTTCCTTCACTACTGCAAAAGAAAATAAGTTGTCATACCCAATGTCCATAAGAGGTGGTTTATCTCGCCCCCTCTTATAACAGAGGAAAAGTTCTGGACTTTTCAGACTTCCATAGTTCAAGTTTGCTTGAAGAGCTGATGGAGTGGCTTCAACACAGGTGTATCCTTCAGGAACTACCTCCCCAACTGTTGTGTTAATAACAGCAATGTCTGTAATTGGAGCTTTAGGTCCAGTCGATTTAGTATCTAAACGATTAATTTCTTGATCCAAAAGAGTAGATGTGTCAGTGAGACCTGCCACAACAAAGTAGTCTGTCACTCTTGGCCCTTTGTCTTCTAGCATGGCTGCCATTATATTTCCTAGAGGAAAAAGAAGACAACAATTAAGTAAAATGCATGTATCCTGACTCACCAAAATTAAAATATCCTGAGTTAATAGTAATCAACTAGTGATCCACATTTTCCAGGAAGATTTATAATCCAATGACCATCATTACATAAAAGTTGGCTTGCGCCTAATGCGCCTAATATTGCCATCTTTACAGCATCGATTTGTCTGTAATGCAAAAATGTTCCTTTCATTTACCTAAGACTCTGTTAAGGAGTCCTGGTTGTTCTAAGAGTTAAACACTTGGCTGCCAACTGCAAGGTCAGTGGTTCAAACCCTTTCATTGCTTTGAGGGAAAAAGATGAATCTGTCTGCTCCTATACGCAGTAAGTCTTGGAAACCCTAAGGAGCAGTTCCACTCTACCCTACAGATCACTATCGGTCAGAACTGGCTCGTTAGCAGTGGATGTCAGTCTCCATTTAGGAATGCTCAAATTATCAGAGAGGAGCTATCTTGCTTTGCTATGAACAACATGCCCAAAAAATATTTTTTTGAAAAACATTCTCTTTTTTTGGGTGCTGGGAAGGGGGCAATATACAAGAAGGGAGAGGCGAATGGAAGAACAAAACAGATGGGAGAACAATTAGACAGGTCTCAATGGGCTAGTGGGACAGAGGTAAAGAATGATGTATGCACAACCTTGGAACTA
The DNA here is from genome assembly GCF_000296735.1 of Chrysochloris asiatica. Classification (NCBI taxonomy): domain Eukaryota; kingdom Metazoa; phylum Chordata; class Mammalia; order Afrosoricida; family Chrysochloridae; genus Chrysochloris; species Chrysochloris asiatica. Next base: position 7,296,206 of record NW_006408583.1, read on the forward strand.
CAGGGCTCTGGGATACAGAGATTGAGACATGGTTGGAATGGGGAAAAGGGGGGAATAATGTTAAGATGCTTGGCTGTCTTTTGAATCTTGGTTTTCCTTGCATTATA
>NW_006408583.1:7297619-7299820 GCF_000296735.1 Chrysochloris asiatica
GAGGGGATTGTAACCATGGCAATGAAACAATATACGATAGAATGTTCTCTCATGTTAACTAACATATAATTCACAATAAAACATTAATAAATAAACACTATCTTTTAAGTTACAGAAGAATTCCTAGAGTTAAACATCACAATAATGCAAACAAGTTGAGTACCTCACAAATTTGTGAAGGTCTTAACTGTACTGTGGTTTAATGCACTGGACTTCAAAGGTCAGTTTGAACTGCAAGGTTGGTGGTTCAAGTTCATCAGCTACTCTTCCAAAACCCTAAACAGGGTCACTATGGGTCGGATCTGACTTGATGGCATTGAAAAACACAGAAAAATAAACGAAACTGTAATAAAAATAACTAAGCCAATTTCTTAACAATACTAGTTAGGAATGTTGCCTCTCACAGATAAAAATTTTTCCACAATAAAAAATAAGCTAAGTTTAGGAACCATTAGGTAGTTTATGTTGTTGTTGTGAAATGCCATCGAGTCGATTCCAACCCATAGTGACCTTGTACAGGGTTTTTGAGAAGCAGCTGCTGAGCTTGAACCACCGACCTTGCAGTTCAAATGGCTTTGCAGTCCTGTGCATTAACACACAGCACCACACCAGGAGTACAAAAATAAAATTATTCAACTGAAACATGTTTCCATGGATTGTGTGTGCTTTTAAATTTTTTTATCAAACACAAAAATCAATGTTTCTATAAAACAGTAAAGAACAATCCACAAAGGAATTTAAGAAAGCAATTACATTTATTATTGTTGTTAAGTGCCATCGAATCAATTCCAATTTATAGCGATCCTGTACAGAGTTTCCGAGGAGCAGCTGGTGGGTTTGAACTGCCAATCTTGCAGTTCTCAGTCTATTGCTGATCCTACAGTGCCACACCAGAAAACAACATTCCATTACATTTATAATAGTATCTAAAAGAATGAAATATTTTTCCCAGTCTGTGGGCTCCCTTTTTTATTCTTTTGGTGGTATCTTTTGATACACATTTGTTGTAGTTGTTATGTGCCGTGGAGTCGGTTCCAACTCATAGCAACCCTGTATAGGGTTTCTGAGGCTATAAATCTTTACGGGAGTAGAAAGACTCATCTTTCTCCCATGGAACAGCTGGTAGTTTTGAACTTCTGACCTTGCAGTTCGCAGCCCAATTCGTAACCACTACACTACCAAAGCTCCTTACACATAAGTTTCTAATTTTTAGGAGGCCCCTGTCATCTATTTTGTCTTCTACTGTTTGTGTGGTTTTTATAATGATTGATAATATACGTATGCCCTGTATTAGAGCCCCTAAGTTTGTCACTACTTTTTTCATTGATGATCTTTATATATAGTTCTAAGTTTTACATTTAGGTCTTTTATCCATGATGAGTTAGGTTTAACCATGATGATAGTGTGAAATATGGGTCATTTTGCAACAACATATCAGATAAGGGACTAATATATGTAATTTACAGAAAACCACAACACCTCTACAAGACAAACAACCCAATTAAAATATGGGCACAGGACATGAACAGACACTTCACTAAGGAAGACATTACAATATTCTCCTCCAACACCATAACTGAAAAGCAGCCAACAAATATACGAAGAAATAAATGTTCAAAATCATTAGCCATTAGAGAGATTTAAATCAAAACAACCAGTATTATCTCACACAAGAATCAACAGTGAAGTTTTAAAAAATAGAAAACTACAAATGTTGGTGAGGGTGTGGAGAGACTGGGATCCTCCCACATTGCTGTTGTGACTGTAAAATGGTTTAATCACTGTGGAAAACAGTATGGTGCTTCTTGAGAAAAGTTGGAAACAGCAATACCTTATGTATGATCCAGCAATCCCTCTACTGGGTATATAGCCACAGAAATACGAGACAGGACACAATTAGATTATATGCACACCAATATTCACTTCAGCATTATTCACAATAGCAAAAAGACAGAGACAACCTAAGTGCCCATAAATGGAAGAGTGGATAAACTTTGGTACATATACACAATGATAAACTATGCAAGATTAAAAAAATAACAAGGAGTAGGCAAAACACCTCATAACATGGAGGAGCCTGGTAGACATTATGCTGAGTGCAATTAATCACAAAAGGACATACACTGTAAGAGATCATCATTGTAAAAGCTTAAGAAAAGGTTTCCATACTAAAAGATACATTCTTTTATATATATATATAT
>NW_006408583.1:7301339-7302781 GCF_000296735.1 Chrysochloris asiatica
TCTCCCGCGGAACAGCTGGTAGTTTCAAACTGCCAACCTTGAGGTTAGCAGCCCAATTCGTAACCAATACGCTACCAGAGCTCCTTACTTTAGTGATTCATGTCTGGGATATTGAAAGCTCATGAGCAGTCGTCTATTCGTCTCTTCATGTGAGGAAGAAAGAAGTGATAAGAATTGAAGAAGCTTGGAATCAATCAGTCCAATGGACTAATGGAACATGTGAATATAAATCTCCAGGAGTCTTACACACGAAGAACTAGATGGTGTCCTGCTATCACTACCAGGGAAAGGGATCGCATTAGAAAGCCCCAGCTAGAACAGGAGAAAATGTCGGGAAAAACTCAAATTTATTTTTATTTTTTTTAAAAAAGGGTTTACTGGTCAAAAAGAGACCAGCAGAACCTTAAGACTATGGCCCTTGACCACCCTTCAGGTCTGGAACGGAACTCACTCTTGTGGTCCACTTTTCAGCCAAACAGTAGATAGGTTTATAGGGGAGTAAGGGGGACAACAACAATAACAAGGTAGTTCAACCATGGAATGGCCAATCATTCAAAATCAAAGGGGCAACATTTACCTAAAGACAAAGTTGAGAAGGGTTGGGTGGAATAGAAATAGGAACCATAGGGAGGAAGCAGGATAACTGTTGTTGCATGGATAGGATTGTAATCATTGTGATGAAACAAAGTGTATGATTTGTTGAATGTAAAGATGATGATCTTGTCTGTATACCTTCACTCAATTCACAATAAAAAGTTAAAATAAGAATAAAATATAGGAATAAATATAAGCAACCAACAACATATAATCCCTCTCAGTGTTTAAAAAAAGCAAACAAAAACAATTTTTAAGCTAAAAAATCAGTTCCTTGGTGTTCTAAACCACACAAAATGGAAACTTTGTTTAAACTATAACAAGTATATTTTTATCAAAGTGTTTTGCTACATATAAACAATTTAAGATTGAGGCTGAGTCACAAAACTGAAAATGTAAGTCATTTCAGATAAAATCAATTTCTCTCACAGAACATGTTGTTGTAGTTGTCAGATGCCATCGAGTCAGAATCGACTCATAGCGACCCCATGCACAGCAGAAAGAAACAATGTCTGATCCTGGGCCAAGCTCACTACCGCTGCCACACTTGATGCCATCAATGATACCACCTGGCCAATCCATCTCAATGGGAGTCTTCCTCTTTTTCTCTGACCCTCCACCTTACCCAGCATGACATCCTTCTCCAGCAACTGTTCCCTCCTGACAATATGTCCAAAAGTATGAGAGACGAAGTTTAGCCATCTTGGCCTTCAAGGAGTACTCTGGCTACACTTCTTCCAACACAGATCTGTTGGTTCTTTTGGCAGTCCATGGTACTTTCAATATTCTCCTCCAACACCACAACTCAAAGGCATCAATTCTTCTACGATCTTCTTTATTCACTGTCC
>NW_006408583.1:7303616-7324919 GCF_000296735.1 Chrysochloris asiatica
AGAGATCATCTGAAGAACAGATTTGATGCATTAAACACTGAAGACCTAAGACCAGAAGAGTTGTGGGATGACATCAAGAACATCATACATGAAGAGAGCAAAAAGTCATTAAGAAGACATGAAAAAAGGAAAAAAGTCACAGAACAAAATGCAGTGTAAATTCTCTACTGTTGCACCTGCCACTGAAAATTATGTAAAAAAAAGGGTGCAAACTCAAATGCCTATAGTGGTCAAGCAGGATATAAGAGTAGTGGGAATTAGAAAACACACAGCCAGGACTTGCTAGCTCCTGCCAACAGACATCACCAGAACCCCGCTTTTTAAAAGAGAAACCAGAAATAAAGATTTTTATGTATACCTCCAAATTTTAAAATACTGGCAGCAAATTAAAAACTCTTAACAGTAGGAAGTGTAAGCAAAACAAATAAGCAGGGTATATTCACCTCAAATGTTAAAAAACTAGAAAGGAGAAGTTTCTGATTTTCATAGAATATTGATCTTAATTAAATGCCTGGCTTCACCATTAAAGATCTATGAACCTCACAGATGCAAATGAGGTATCATTTCACTTCCACTAGTATAAGATTTTATATATATATATATATATACACACATATATCATGTTGGAGAGGATTTAAGGAAATTAGAACCCTTAACAATTGCTGATAAATTCAAAATGGTATAGCTGTTGTGGGAAACAGAATAGAGGTTCCTCAAAAAGTAAAAATAGAACTTTTTCCCCCCCAGAGTAGCTGTTGGGATCAAACCAATGACCTTGTGGTTTGTAATCCAGTACTTATACATATGGAGCCACCTTATGACCCAGTAATTCCATTCCTGGGTATATATATCCAAAAGACTTGAAAGTAGAGACCCAAAAAGAAATTAGCATACCAGCATTCACTGCAACACTATTCACAATAGCCAAAAGGTGGAAATAACCTAAATGCCCATCAAGAGATGGATGGATCAACAAAAGATGGTACATACGTACAGTTTGAAACTACCAGTGGTTCCGCGGGAGAAAGATGAGGTTTTCTGCTCCCGTAAAGATTTACAGCCTCAGAAACCCTGTGCAAGGTCACTATGAGTCAGAACCGACTCCAGGGTACTTAACAACAACAAATACAGTGGAATACTACTCAACCAGTAGGAGAAATGAAGTCTTGATACATGCTACATATATATGGATGGAGCGTGAAGTAATACATTATACTGCACAAAAAAAGCCAATCACAAAAGGATAAATATTGCATTAACTCATTTATATAACGGAGCCCTGGTGGTGTAGTGGGTTATGTGTTGGGGTGGTAAGGTCAGTGGTTCAAATCCACCAGTCACTCCAAGGAAGAAAGATGAAGCTTTCTGCTCTTGTAAAGATTTACAGCCTCAGAAGCCTATACAGGGTGGTCATGAGTCAACAATTTACACCAGCAACGACACTTATATAAAGAAAAGGCAGGTGTACAGAGACCAAAGTTTATTAGTGATGACCAGGGGCAGAAGAAGGGGTGGAAAGAGATAGGGTGTTAATGGTGATGGAAAAAGTAACGCTGATTGAAGTAAGAGTTGCACAGCCGATTATTGTAATTGCTCTCATTAAGTTGTACACCTGTAAAAATTTGAATTGGCAAAATTTGTGTGATAGATATATTGATAACAATGACCATTCCACTCACTCCACTTCCCACAAAAAGGAGTACTGCTGAGGTTACTTAAATGAGCCCAGGTGCATTAACAAGGTCAGTAGTTCAAACCCACCAGTCCACTTCACAAGAGAAATATAGGGCTGCCTGCTCTTGTAAAAGATTAGAAGCCCTATTGACACTGTAAATTAAGCCCGGACTGCTAACAGAAAGGTCAGCTGTTCAAACCCACCAGCCAGTCACTCCACAGGGGAAACATGAGGCTGTCTACTCCCATAAAAATTAAGAGCCTTGGTGTGGCTGTAGGATAAACTGCAAGGTCAGCAGTTTCAACCCACCAGATGTGCCATGGGAAAAAGATGACGATTTCTGCTCCTGTAAAAGATTTACAGTCTCAGAAACCCTATACAGGGTTGCTACGAGTCAGAAATGACTTTATGACCCTGGGTTTCAGTGGGAGACCATTTATGCACAACCAAATACCTCATGGGATTTGGTTGCTTGGTTAGAGGTTTAAGGTCATGGCTTCATAGGACATCCAAGTTAACTGGGTGTTTCTGTTCTATCGTCTAGTTTATTACACAGTACCTGGGTTCTTAAAGCTTGCAAGTGGCCATAAAACTTACCTGGAACAACAGAGGAAGAAAGAAGAATAGAAGACAAAGAAAGACAAAGCATCAGGATTTAAAGAAGGCTCTTTTAAAACCTGTGATATGCAAATGACAAAACCTTGCTTACTAAAAGCCAAGAGCGCATGAAGCACACGCTGATGCAGAACAAAGAATACAGTCTTCAATATGGACAACTCAAAGAAAACAAAGATTCTCACAACTGGACCACTAAATAGCATGATATATGGAGAAAAGATTGAAGTTGTCAAAGATTTTGTTTGACATGTAGCAGTCAAGAAATCAAAGGATATAGATTGCAATGGGCAAATCTGTTTCAAAAGATCTCTTGAAAGTGTTAAAGAACAAAGATGTCATTTTGAGGACTAAGGTATACCTGACCAAGCCATGGTATTTTCAATTGCCTATGTACGTAAAGGAGCTCAGGTAGCGTAGTGGTAACAAATCAGGTTGCGTCGTACCAGCTGTTCTGTGGGAGAAAGATGAGGCTTTCTGCTCCCGTAAAGACTCACAGCCTCAGAAACCCTGTACAGGGTCGCTATGAGTCGGAACCGACTTCATGGCACATAACAACAACAATGTATGTGAAAGCTGGACAATGAATAAGGAAGACCATAAAATAATTGATGCATTTGAATTATGGTATTAGCAAAAAATATTGAATATACCATGGACTGCCAGAAGAATAAACAAATCTGTCTTGAAAGAAGTACAGAGAGAATGTTCTTTAGAATTGAGGGCAAGGAGACTTGGCCTCACATACTTTGGACATGCTATCATTAGGGACCAGTCCCTGCAAAATGATATGCTTGGCAAAGTAGAGCATCAGTAAAAAAGAGGAAAATTCCTAAAGAGAAAGACTGACATCAGTGGCTGCAACAATGGGCTTAAAAATAACAAATGCAAGGATGGTGCAGGATCTGGCCAGTGTTTCCTTCTGTTGTGCAAAGGGTCAATATAAGGCAGAGCCACCTTGAAGGCACCTAACACAAAACAACAAGCACTGGGTGGTTAATTGCCTCCATGAATAACTACCACTTTTACCAGGAGCTCAGAATAACTGGATGGTGTCTGGCTATCATTACTGAACATTTTGATAAAGGATTCCATAGAAAACCCTTGATCAAAGAGGGAGAGGGAAGCAAAGCAATTTCAAATTCTCATGAACTCCGGACTTTCTTGGAATCATGAAGAGTAGATGAACCTCTACCCCTAAACTCTAAAGCCCTGAGATAATGTTTAAAACTTAAGGCAAAAATATCTCCTGAAATCACCTGAAAACCAAACAACTGTTTAGCTTAACCTTTTTTTAGTAAAAATGGTCTGTCTTGAGCATTATCCTGTTTTAAGAACTATCTATATGGGATCAAATTGACAAAAGCATCTGGAAATATTAGCTAGGAAACTTAGGGGACGGTGAGTATGTTAACGAGGGAGGAGCAGCTCAGAAAAGGAGTGAAAATAGTTGCACAATTGAGTGTAATCAATGTCATGATATTATACATGCAGAAACTGTTGAACTGGTATGTTTTGCTGTGAATATTCCCAACAACATCACAAATTAAAGTTCAGAGGAAAAAAAGAACTTCTAATGGAGTTTTCTTCTTCTATTCCTGATCTAAATAGGATATAATCACATTATTTTATATGCATTAACTCATTTTATTCTCTTACAACCCCAAAAGGTTGTTGTATGTTGTTGTTGTTAAGTGCCATCAAGTTGGTCCTGAGTCACAGACACCCTGTATAGAGTTTCTGAGAAGCAGCTGGTGGATTTGAACCACCAACCTTGTGGTTAGCAGTCCAGTGCTGATCCTACAGTATCACACCAGGGCTTCAAGTTGTTGTCTATTATCTAGTAATAACCATCTGTAATTTATGCAACTATGTTGTTGTAAGTGCTGTTGAGTTGGTTCACACTCATAACAACCTGTGTAATTTCTAAGAAATGGGTTTGAACCACCAACCTTATAGTTAGCAGTTCAGCGCTTATCCTAAACCACCACTCCAGGACTCCATTTATATAGATGTTGTTGCTGGTGTTTAGTGCTGATGAGTCGATTCTGACTCATAGGGACCCTGTATAGGGTTCCCAAGGAGCAGCTGGTGGGTTTGAACTGCTGACCTTGTGGTTTGCAGACCAGTACTAATGCTACAGCGTCATACCAGGAGTCCTACTGGGGTAAATTAAAGATACAAGTTATAAATCCTAAAGAAACTACTTTAAAAAGAAAACCATATAGCTAATAGAGCAATATGGAAGTAAAATGCAATACTGAAATATATTTAATTAATCTAAAAAGAAACAGATAAGACTAACCGAAAATAGCATTATAGATTAAAATCCAATCATATCAATAATTTCACTAAATTATGTGATATACAAGACAAGCAACAACAAATGTTCACAGCAGTACTACTCACAATAGTTTTAAAAGGGGGGTGGGGGTGGGGCAAATGCCCAAGAATTGATGAATGGAGAACAAAATGTAGTTTATCTATACAATGTTGCTATTGTTGTTATGAGCCATTGAGTTAGTTACAACTCATGGTGACCCTGTGTAGGATTTCCAAGTAATGATGGGTGGATCTGAACCGTCAACCTTGCAGTTAGTAGTCTAGTGCTTATCCTACAGTGCCACACAGGACTCCACCTATACAATGGAATACTATTAATGTAACTACATGAATGAACCTAGGAAATATTATGCTGAAAAACTTCAGATACAAAAGGCCACTTATTGGATGACTCTATTTATAGTTGACCCTTGAATAATAAGGATTTGAAATAGGAGGGTCCAGTTATAAAGAAATCATGATACTAATCATGTCCAAGTGAGCAGAGCAGCTGTCTCTTGAGGAAATTGTGTATGACAATAAAGAGTGCTATCTCATGGTTCTCAAGTATTCTCCATTGTGTTCAGTGAATAATGAAACCCATACGAAGTGTCACTAGTGATGCTGGAATTGCTCCCAAGAAGCAGAGAAAAGTCATGGCATTGAAACAAAAAGTTAAATTGCTTGATAGGCACAGTAGAGGTTTGCAGCTGCAATTGCCAACCATTTCAAGATCAAAGAATCCAGCATAAAGACCGTTGTAAAACAAAGGAAAAAAAATTTCAAGAAGTCTTCACTGTAGCTACACCACACCAATAGGCACAAAACTCTAGTTTTTGCAAAATACCTTTTTAGTCTCATGTTAAAAATGCAGCTTTTACGCAGGTGCATTATATGTTGTTGTTGTTAAGTGCTGTCGAGTTGGTTCTGACTCATAGCAACCCTATTATAGGGTTTCTGAGGAGCAGCTAGTGAGTTTGAACCAGTGACCTTGCAATTCAAACTGACCTTTCACCCCAATGTTTTATCCTACAGTGCCACACCAGGGCTCCATAATATATATAGCATTCAAAATATGTGTTAATGGGCTGTTAATGTTATCAGTAAGGCAATTAGTAGTTAAGTTTTTTGAGGGAGTCCAAAGTTATACAAGGATTTTCAACTGCATGGCCTGGGGGGGTGGAGGAGGAGGAACGCCCCAACCTCTACACTGTTCAAGGTTCAACTGCCCGGGATCTCTGGGACAGACAAGTCCACAGAGAAAACAGATGAGTGGTTGCCAAGGGCTGGGGGCAGGAGCAAATATGGAGCAGCTGCTTAAAAGGTTCAGGGTTTCCTCTTCAGGTGATGGATGGTTCTGAAACTAGATAGTGGTAAAATTGCACAATATTGTGAATATACTAAATGCCACTAAATTATACACTTGAAATTGGTTAAAATAGTGAATTTTACCACAGTAATCAAAGAAAAAAATATACTGATTACGCTACATGAACCTCAAAAGCAAAAAAAAATTCTCCTAAATGAAATAAGCTGTTGGGGATGACATAAAATGCAATTACTGGGAAGCTGAGGCCTTGTGACCTGGACGAAAATCCAAACCCAGAGCCCTCCTCGGTATTGTGAGCCATGAACCCTGAGGGCCCAGGAAGTGACCTCCTGGGGTCCCAGGTTCATTGGTGTTTGTGAACTCACTGCGTGGCTACCTCTGTACAAGTCCTAATATTGTTCATTCTATGCTTCTAACTCCAGTAATTGTAGCTTCTGAGAAAATGGTTTTTATAATGCCTCTCTTAATGTCTCTACTATGTGGGCAGTGCGTAGGGTCCTGGGAACCAATCTTTCTGAGGTACAAGCGATAGCCACCTGGGATGAGTGTCAGAACTGCTCATTATTTGATTATTCAGTTATGTTTAATATTAACTTAGAACATGAGCTCTTGATTATCCATGTACATTAATAAAACCAAATTTTCCCCTAGAACCGAGGCAGTAAAACTTCCTCAGAGGACGAACAAGGACAGGTTTACTGGAATTAAGCAGGGAGGTTCTGGAGAGGAACTACCCGGGGTATTCACGTGAGGTAGAGTGGTAGATCCTGGGAAAAGGACAATGGTGGCAACTCCCTCATACCGCCCTGGGTTTAATCAGTTTGATCCAGATGCTCTTCTTCCCCCTGAAGGTATATGGAAATGTGATGATCGAGAACACTGTAGCATTTGGGTGTGGAATCCGGATAGAGGATAAGGAATGTGAAGGTGAGACCTCGCCTTCTAGGAAAGGTAGTGACCCTTCTCTCACCTTCCCTGGAACTGTAGCAAGAAAAAAATTACTAGTTTAACAAATAAAGCTAAATGTTTGAAATCCTGTTCAAACGCATATATTTTTTACTTGCAAAGTAGAGAAAAACAGCTTAAATCCCTTCAGAGATTATAAACCAACCTTTACATGAGTTTATAAGTCTCTGGTAGCGTAGTGGTTACGAATCAGGCTGCAAACCTTAAGGTCAGCAGTTCGAAACTACCAGCCGCTCCGCGGGACAAAGATGAGGCTTTCTACTCCCGTAAAGATTTACACCCTCGGAAACCCTGTAGAGGGTCGCTATGGGTCAGAACTGACTCGACGGCACTTAACAACAACAACATAAGTCTTTCACCTTTACCCACTAGTGATTAAGTGTTAAAAGTATGTTAGACGTCCTTTAGGCCTAAAGATTAATCTATTAATAGCTTGCTTGAACCTTTTCCTGTAGAAATAAAAATGTTAGATTGCTAAGAAAATTGTGTTGTACCTAGAAAATATCTTAAAGGTTGTTCCTGTGAATCGCTGTGTCCTGTCCTTGAATTTCTCCTTGAAAAAAGTTAATAAAAGACTGGGGTAAAGATAGTTCCGTGTGCATTCTTGGCAGCAGGACTATCTGCCTGTCAGCTTGTATCCACTCTGGTCTCCGAGTGTTTCTTTCTCTCTCGCCCCTCCACCTAGAGTTAGTTTTGGGTGCAACGTCTACCACCGAACAGTCTGTCTGACAGCTTGCATCAAACCTGTGTGGTCTGTCTTCTTTGTGTCTGTTTTCTCTTTCTCTATATATATATCGTCACCAGACACCCCACCTTCATGTACTCAACCCCTTGTCGAGGCCGGACCCCGACAAGAAGCCAGTTACAAAAGACCACATATTGTATGATCCCATTTACATGAAATGTCCAAAATAGTCAAATCTATAGAGTGGAGTTGTCGTTGTTGTTATGTGCCGTCGAGTCAGTTCCGACCCACAGCGACCCTGCATAGGGTTTCCGAGGCTGTAAATCTTTAAAAGAGCAGAAAGCCTCATCCTTCTCCCATGGAACAGCTGGTAGTTTCGAACTGCTGACCTTGAGATTAGCAGCCCGATTAGTAACCACTTCACTACCAGAGCTCCTTATAGAGTGGAGAGTGACTGCTAATTATAACAAGGTTTCTAGGTTGATTAAACTGATCTAAAATTACATTATGGTAACCAAAAGGAAGCCTTGGTAGAGCAGTAGTTAAGTGCTGAGCTGCTAACTGAAAGGTCAGCTGTTCAAACCCACCAGTAGCTCTTCAGGAGAAAGATGAGGCAGTCTGCTTTCATCAAGATTACAGCCTTGAAAACCCCATGGGACAATTCTACCCTGCCCCATAGGGCTACTATGAATTGGAAGCAACTTGACAGCAATGTGGAAATATACTAAATATACTACAGAACATTGATTGTACATTTTAAATGGGTGAATTACGGTGTGGCCATTATATATTAAAATAATGTTTAAAAAAGAAAACTTGAAGTGTCTAAATACTTACTAAAACAAATTATTAGACTAGATTTTAAAGGAATTGAAATTATCTACAGAAAACATGTTTAAATATAAAGATGCAAATGGGTTGAAATAAAATGACTGTTGACCAAAGAACAAAGGCAATTCAATGGAGAAAGGAGCCTTTTCACCAATTGGATATCCAGTGCAAAAAAGTGGATCTAAACTGAGACTAAACACATGTCACAAAAATTAATTCAAAATTAATACAAAACTTGTAGAAAACATAAACAAACAAAAAAAAAACCCTATGTGATCTTGGGTTTGAAGATGAGTTTTTAGATAAATTACTATTTCAAAAATACATTTCAAAGGGAAAAAAATGGTATGTTAAATTTATTAAAATAAGAAATTCCTGTTCTGGGAAAGAGAATGAGAAGATGTCACAGATTAGGAGAAAACACGAGCAAAATACACTATCGGATAAAGTACTTTGTTATGGATTTAATTATCTTGTTGTTGTTAACAGCTGTCCAGTCAGTTCCGACTCACAGACCCTGTGTAGGGTTTCTGAGGAGCGGCTGGTCAGGCTAAAGTACCAACCTTGCAGTTCAAACCAACCAGGCCTGTTCTACAATGCCACACCCAAAAAATAAATGTAAATCCTAACCTCTATGCCTGTGGTTATAATTCCATTTGGGAATAGGTTGACTTTGTTGATGTGGCAGAATTAGTAAGAGCTTATCTTGTGCAAATATCTTTTGAGATAAAAAATAAATTAATAGAACCAGGAAACAGAGGCTGAAGAGAGAAATCCTCCTAGAACTTATGCTCTGAATTTGGACTTCTAGCCTCCAAAACTGAGAAAATAAATTTCTGTTTCTTAAAGCCATCCACTGTTTCTGCTATAGATGCACTAGATAATTAATAAGACTTGCATCTAAAATACACAAAGAACTCTAAGAAGTCAACAGTAAAGACTGAGGTACAGTGGCAGAGGTGTCTGATTTTTAATTTCACAACAGGGAGAAAGATCAGCAGCAGCCCAGAGCTGATTCCTCTTCTTTCCAACCATTTTACCAATTCTGAAAACAGCTCCATTGTGCCCTAGCATTCTCTACTTCTCATCTGGGCTTGATAATTCATCACAAATGACAACACAGAACTTACAGGCAATTCTCAACGATTATGTGATCTATTAGGTAAGTGGTAGTGGTGGTGGTAGAGTGCCATTGAGTCAGTTCTGACTCATAGTGACCCTGTATAGGGTTTCCGAGGCAGACCGGCAGACCTTGTGGTTTGCAGCCCAACTAGTAATCCATCCACAACACTACCACAAATACTTTTATTAGGGAAGTTGTTTGTTGTTTTAGTGCCATCAAGTTGGTGTACAGTGTTACTAAGAAGCAGCTGGTGGGTTTGAACTGCCAACTTTGCAAGGTTAGCTAGCAGTCCAGTGCTTATCCTACAGCACCACACCAGGACTCCTATCAGGAAGTAACAAGTTGTAATTCAGGATCAGAAATGACTCAGGATACAGTTCCTCAGTCAAAACAGCCTCTTTTTAGCCAAGCCTGCCCTTGACAGTCCTACTCAAATGTTACAAAGCTCTTAAGCTCTGCCAATAAATGTTTAGATTTACCCCACTCTACCAGCAAGCCACAAGGAGCACTGGTAGCACAGTGGTTGCAAATCGGGCTGCGAACCTCAAGGTCAGCAGGTCGAAACTACCAGCTGTTCCGTGGGACAATGATGAGGCTTTCTGCTCCCATAAAGATTTACAGTCTCGGAAACCCTATACAGGGTTGTTATGAGTCGGAACCGACTCCACGGCACATAACAACCAAGAAGCCACCTGTCTAAAGGCACTTAGCTCTCTCTTTCTGTGGGCCACAAAGCCTGGCTCTATCTCCTGGTTCTATTTCTCTGTTATTGCTTCTTACCATTTCCTTTATATCCATGTCTAGGAGATCCCCAACACGGGGATCCCAGGTCCAAAGGACACTCTATGCTTCCAACTTTTCTCCTTGGTAGTGAGTTCCCCCATTTTGCTCCTCTGAAATAGCTCTTTTTAAGCCTATCCTCCTTAGGATTCCATTATACCTTTTTGAATGGTCCTATCCCAGCAAGGCTTCATGCACCGTATTTACATTAGTACCAAACTGTCCAATTCTCTGGGTGGGTCACAGGAACCTTATGTGCATAGTCCCACTAAGTCATTTGGTAGACGTTAACAAACACTGTAGCTTGAAGGGTCATGTTAAATAATTTACTACATAACATTAAGAAAACAAACAACCCAATTAAGAAAGGGACATGTATAGACATGAGGCTAAGTCAAAAAATAACACTACAAAATCATGGAAATCGAATACAAAGCTGGGTAGCATGCTAGCTCTGTAGGATAAGCACTGAATTGCAATCACAAGTTCAACAGTTTGAGCCCACCAGTTGCTCCACAGGAGAAAGATGAGATTTTCTGCTCCCGCAAAGATTTTCAGTCTTGCAAACCCTATACATGGTCATTATAAGTTGGAATTGACTCTACAGCACTTAACAACAACACAAAGCTGCTGTTTCTTGACATAAACTTCACATCTAGGCCTATATACTTCTTCTTTATTTATTGAAATTTATATTTTATTCCAGTCTGTTTCCAAGTCTTTTTTTATTTTTTCACATTTTTATTGTGAATTGAGCAATACTTTACAAGGGAGATCATTGATTTTACACTCATCCTATCATATTTCATTTCACTGCAATGATTACAATCCCCTCCATGCATCATCATTCAACAGTATTTGCTTCTATTCCCTCTGATTGTTTTTTTGTTGTTGTTGTTTGTTTTTTATTGGGGGGGGGTTGTACACAAAAACACTCAGGAATATATAATCACTTAAACAACCAAAGGGGGGATGTACACAAAAACACTCAGGAATATATAATCATTTAAACAACCAAAGGGTACATTCTGCAAGCCTGGCTCTTGGCCGCCAACACACAGCCTTTCTCTTTCCATGAATCTAAAGTTCTCAGCTGCTCTCGCTCCAGGTCCTCATCTCTGCCTTCATCTCTAGTGTCACTGCTTCTCTGGATAGGGTCCCACTTGTGCTCTTCTCCTTTGTTGGTCCTAGGGTCCTCTGAACCTGGACTGTATGATTAACTACTCCCCCCTTTTTGTTACAAAACTTCTACCTTTACAGTTGTGACAGTTGCAATTAGTCCTGATAACAATCACTCACTATTGAATCATAAGAATCTTATCCCCATCTCCTTTCACCAGATCCGTCTGTTGTTGTCAGGTGCCATCGAGTCGGAACCGACTCATAGCAACCCCATGCAAAGCAGAACGAAACAATGTCCAATCCTGGGCCAACCTCACTACCGCCACCACACGTGACACCATCAATGATGTCACCTGGCTGATCCATCTCGTTGGGGGTCTTCCTCTTTTTCTCTGACCCTCCACCTTACCCAGCATGACATCCTTCTCCAGCGACTGTTCTCACAGGACAATGTGTCCAAAGTATGAGAGACGAAGCCTAGCCATCTTGTCCTCCAAGGAGCACTTTGGTTGCACTTCTTCCAAAACAAATCTATTGGTTCTTTTGGCAGTCCATGGCACTTTCAGTATTCTCCTCCAACACCACAACTCAAAGGCATCAATTCTTCTACAATCTTCCTTATTCATAAGGAAGATCCGTCTAGACAAGATGAAAACTATTCAGTGAGGATTCTACCTTCCCCCTTATACTCTGAAATTGAACTCCCTGTTGAAAACTTGTAAGCCAGTCACTTTGTGCCTTTATAGCCCCCACCACCACCACCACCAATTTTAGGTAGCCAATGCCAAAAAGTTGCCCATCCCTATCAATTCTGTGTACACAGGGTATAGGGTTGATCCCTGATGTAAAGATTCCTTTCCTCTCAATTGGTATTTTGAGCTACTACATCGTTTGAATTGCAAGGTCGATGGTTCAAGCTCACCATCACGTTGCTCCTTGGAAACCCTATACAGGGTCATTATGGGTCAGAAATTGAAGGCACTTCACAACAACAACAACACATCCAGAAGCATAGGTCAAGTTCATCAAATTGTAGCAATTTACACTTGTTTCCTTTATCAATTTTTTTTTTTTTTTTAATCAAGAAGATCATCAAGCCATCAAAGCTAGGTCAGATGGGTACTATCTGCAAGTCTGGGAGTTCTTGTGCATCTCCCCTCACTTCATATCAGCTGGACGCTTCACTCTCAGCTTTAGCCCTCCGTGGCTAAGTCCTTGTCCATGGGCTCAGGAGTCCTCCGTTCTTACCATACTTTGGACCAACCAGCCCTTCCTCTTCTCTCTCTCATCTCCAAGTCAACGGGAGTCTATAGAATGGCAGTTTGGACATCCTTAATGAATTCAAACCCTGTTGCTTTTAAATGTTCTATGAGTTTCTGGAACAAATCGAAGTCTGAAGAAACAACATCAGGACTATACGGTGATGGTACAGTTTCCCAATGAAATCATCACAAGACATCCCTTGCTTTCATTAAAGAATGAGCAGGTGCATTGTTGTGAGGGGTAAAAAAATTCCTCAGTACAACTTCCCTGGTCTTTTTTTCACCAATGCTATTTTCAGTTTTCATAAAAACTTCAAAGCAATAATGAAGAAAAAGTAGGGGACCTAACACTTCCTAATCTCAAAACTTACTATGTTGTTGTTGTTAAGTGCTGGTGAGTCAGTTCTAACTCATAGTGATCCTGTATAGGGTTTCTGAGGAGGAGCTGGTGAGCTTGAACCACCGACCTTGCAGTTCACAGTCTAGTGCTGATTCTACAGTGCCACACTAGGAGGGTCTTCAGTTCTATTTCATTGTTCTAAGTGTCAGTCATTGTACCAGGACTCAGTAATCAAAACAGCTTGGTACTGGTTCTGTGACTGACACATAGACCAATGGAATAGAACTGAGAACCCCAAAATACAGCCATCTATCGACAGGCAGCTGATTTTTGACTAGTGGCCAAAAAATTAATTCAATGAGGAAAAAGCAGTTTCTTTAACAAATGGTGCTGGCAAAACTGGATGTTTATAGAAAACTGAAACAGGATCCATAGCTAATAATACGAAAACTAACTAAAAACGGATAAAAGACCTAAACGTTAATATCCAAACTAAAAAGTTCTTGGAAAGCAATTATGTGACAAAATTATGGGACCTAATTTTTCTCCCCAGTAATATGTTACCAAACACCCCTACAAATTCATGAGCACCATAAGACAAGTTAAATCACTGGACCCTCCTGGTGCAACACTGTAGGATAAGCACTGGACTGCTAAACACAAGGTTGGCCATTCAAACCCATCAGCCGCTCCTTGAAAACCCTATACAGAGTCGCTATGAGTGTAAACCATCTCAATGGCACTTAATACCAACAAAAATTAAACCACTATGCTCATCAAAAATATTTATCAAGCCCAATAGTCCAGTGTTTCAGGTTCATTTCTTCTGTTTCTACTTTCGCTCGTCACACCCTCAGTAGCCAAAATGGTGAAGCACATCAAAACCCAGGAAAATTTTCAGGCAGCTTTGAAAAATGTTGCAGATAAACTTAGCAGCTGACTTCTCAACCACATAGTAGTTGGTGCAGGCTTTGCAAGGTGATCAAGCCATTCTACCATTCCCTCTCTGAAAGTCTGGCAATGCCTTGTTCCATTGCATCCATGTGGATGACTGCCAGGGTGTGGCTTTAGAATGTGAAGTCAAATGTGTGCCAATGTTTCAGTGTTTGAAAAAGACAAAACGTGGGTGTATTTTCTGGTACTAACAAGGGGAAACTTGAAGCCACCATCCATCAATAATCATGTTTTCTGAAAACATAACTAGCCACCAGTTGTTTAAAACTTAATTTTTTTTATTTACAAAAAAGAAAGACCAATTATGAAGACTTTATGCCCAACTGATTATAAAAGATAACAAAATATTAATTCTACAGTTTTGTTTTCTTAAAAGCCATTATCAAAAGAGTTGTTATTGTTGTTAAGTGTCATCTAATTGGTTCCGACCCACAGCGACCCTGTATAGGGTTTCCGAGGAGCAGCTGGTGAGTTTAACTAATCGACCTTGCAGTTCAAATGTCTTTGCAGTCTGGCGCATTAACCCACAGCACCACACCAGAACTCCATCAAAAGAGTAAGAGTACCTAAAAATTAGGGGAAAAAATCTTCAGGAATTTTAAAACTGATAAAGGTCTCATCTCCATAATCTATAGAAAATTACTTCACTAACTCAACACCAACAAGACAAACAACCCAACTTAAAAATAGGCAAACAAGATGACCAAACACTTCACCAAAGAGGGCATTCAAGTGGCCAATAAACACATGAAAGATGCTAGCGGTCATTAACTAGAGATACAGCAATGACATAAAACAGACCAGGCTTAAAAGTTAGATACAGAATGAAGGAACCCTGAGACTAAAGCCCTTGGTCGCCCTGCAGGTCTAGAACTGAACCCATTCCCATGACTTAGTTTTCAGTCAAACAATAGACAGGTAGAGAGGGAGAACAACAAAACTATGCACACCATAGAATGGTCTAACATTGGCGTGCAAAAGAGAGCATTTGTTTAAGAATAAAATTCAGCAGGGTTGGAAAAGGATGAGGAATAGACACAAGAAACGACATAAGTAGGTTAAGTGATGTTATATTGAGGGGAATTGCAATCAAAATAAAATGAAGTGAATGCTTTGTTGAATGTTGAACATAAAACCAATGGTGTGCTCTGTAAACTTTCACTCAAGTCACAATAAAAAGTTAAAAAAAAAAATTACAATAGTATATCATCTGAGCCCTGTAGAAAGGCACTGATCAAAAAAACCAAAAAACAGCAAATGGTGAGACTGCAAGGAGATTGGACCCTTGCCCCAGTGGGACTATAAATTGTTTCAACCACTGTGGTAAACAATATCACAGTTACTCAAAAATCTAGAAACACCATATAACCCAGTAATCCCACTCTCAAGTATGTACCCTACAGAACTAAAATTGACACAAAAAGATACATGCACATATGTTCACTGCAGCATTATTCTCAATAGCAAAAAGAGAGAAACAACCTACCTGCCCATCAACAGATAAATGGACCAATGAACACACAATGGAATACTACTGCAGTCGTAAACTATAATGATGAATTCTCACGATATACTATAATGTGGACAAAATCTAAAATGTTATGCTGAGCGAAATAAATAAACCAGAAAAGGGCAAATACTGTATGATCTCACTATTACAAAAAAATAAGAGCAGATATATAAAAAGTGCCCTTCTTGATAGTTACCAGGGAAGGGCAGGAATCACTTTCTACGTAGTTACTTGCTAGTTTTATTATCAAATAAAAGTGAAGTATACACAATTGACCAAGGTAAAAGATGACACTAAGAAATACACAAAAATCAGGGATGATTTTGGTAATAATTATATATATTTTACAACTGTAATAACAACCAAAAAAATGTGTGGTTTTGAGATGTATGCTTTGTCATACATGCATGTATGCACATAAGAATATAGTGCAGATGTGTATTTCTGAAAGTATATTCATGTTGGTGTATGCCGTATACATATTCATATGTTGTCATTGTTGTTAAGTGCCATCAAGTCAGTTCCAACTCATAGGAGACCCTGTATAGCGTTTCCAAGGAACTGTTCATGGGTTTGAACTGCCAACCTTGTACTTTGCAGTCTAAAGCTGATCCTACAGGACACAGCAATGGATATTTCTTAGACATAACTAAACACCTTACAGGATTGGGTTACTGGGCTTGAGGGCTTAGGACCAATGTTTTGGGGCACAACTCAGTCAACTGGCATAACATAGTTCATAAAGACAATGTTTTCTAACCTGGTTTAATGAGTAGCAGTTTAGCAAGTAGCATGTGGGCTCTTAAAAGCTTACAAGTGGCCGTCTAAGGTACAATTGCTTTCTATGCATTTGGAGCAAAAGAGAAAGAAGAGAATCAAACACCCAAAGAAGAAACTGATCTACATGAACCAAGAACCACAGCTTCACCTATCCTGAGATCAGAACTACAAGATGCCAAGATACCACTAACAACCATTCCAAACAGGAACATAATAGATGGTACTTGATAGAATAGGAGAAAAATGTAGACGGAAAGAAAAAAAAGCAAGACTTAACTGGGCCAGTAGAGACTAGAGGAACCAAGCCCTGAGCCCACTGTTCTATAAACTTATAACTCAAACCACTTTAATGAGCCACAAGAAAGAGTGGCTCATTAAATTGGTAATATCGCCTGTGAGTACTATGCTCCTCGAACAATCATCTAAATGAGAGTCAATAGTCAAGATTTACTCTAGACCAAAGATGAAAAGGTAAAGGGGGACAAGGAAGTTAGATTCATGGAAACAGAAGAACTAGATTGGAAATAATAAGAATGCACACATATTGTGAAGGGCAGAGTCAATGTCAGTGAACAGTACGTATGCTTAGTGCTGTGGAGTCCGTTTCGAATTATAGCAATCCTGTATAGGGTCTCCAAAGCTTTAAATCTTTTTGTGAGAGTAGAAAGCCTCATCTTTCTTCCAAGGAGCAGCTGGTAGGTTTGAACCACTGCTTATCCTGGGGCCATCATGCTACCAGGAACAATGTGTATAAAAATTGTTCAGTAAAAACCCAATTTAAATTTTTTCCAATAACACAATATATATGTTTTTTTATATAAAGAAGTGGGCAAAAGATCTGAACAGTCATCTCACCAAAGAAGATACGCTGTTATTATGTGCCACCCAGTCAGTTCTGACACACAGCGATTCTGTATAGGGTTTCCAAGGAGCAGCCGATAGATTTGAACCTCCAACCTTGTGGTTGCTGCTGTTGTTGTTAAGTGCCATCAAGTCAGTTCTGATTCACAGTGACCCTGTATAGGGCCTCTGAGGAACAACTGGTGAATTAGAATCATTGATCTTGAGGCTCAAGCCAACCTTATGGTTGAATGCTTATCCTACAGCACACACCAGCAGTCCTAAACTCACCTATTAAAATAACTAAAATAAAAAACTGACAATACCAAATGCTGGCAAGGATGAGAAGTTGTTGAAAACATAAATGTTACAATGATTTTGAAGACAATTTGGCAGTTTCTTTAAAAACTAACCAGTCTTACACCGTATTATCAAGCAATTGTGATCCTAGGTATTTTACCTACGTGAAATGAAAACTATGCCCACCGAAAATCTACATCTGGATATTTATAACAGCTTTATTCATAACTGTCAAAAGTTTGAAGCAATCAAGATGTTCTTCAATAGGTACACAAACTGTGGCACATTCATAAACTGGAACTGTTAACTACCAACTCATAGTGACCCTACATAGGGTCTCCAAAGCTTTTTTTCAAAAAGAAAATTTTTGGAGGAGCATAGAGCTTCACTTACTCCTGCCAAGCGGCTGGTGGATTCAAACTGCTGACATTATGGTTCACACTGTCAAACTTACCTTATGGAGTACTACTCAATATTAATAAGAATGGGCTCCAAAACAATGAAAAGACATGGATGAGCCTTGAAATGCACACAGCTAAATGAAAGACATCAGTCAAAACTGGCTCCATATTGTACGATTCTAAGTATATGGCATTCCAGAACAGGTAAATCTATAGGGACAGCAAAAGTTGGACAGTGAATAAGGAAGACTGTAGAAGAACTGATGCACTGGAGTCACTGTGTTAGAAAAGAATATCGAAAGTACCAAGGACTTCCCAATAGAACAAACAAATCTGTGTTGGAAGTACAGCCAGGATGCTCCTTGGAAGCTAAGGATGATTTGGAAGCTAAGCAAGATTTCACCTCTCATACATATTATCCGGAAGAACCAGTCCCTGGAGAAGGACATCATGCTGGGTAAGTGGAGTGTCAGTGAAAAAGAGGAAAACCCAAGATGGATTGACACAGTGGCAGCAGCAATGGGCTCAAGCTTAACGATTGTGAGAATTGGCACAGGACCAAGCAGTTTTGTTCTGCTGTGTATAAGGTCGCTAAGAGTCAGAACCAACTCGATGGCATCTAACAACGACAGACAGCGAAAAGATCAGTGGTCACCAAAGCTTCAGGGGCATCATAAGGGATGAACAGGTAGTGCACGAGGAATCTCTTAAGGCAGTGAAACTATTCTGTATGGTATTATAACTACAGACACATGACATTATGCATTTGTTAAAATTCACAGGACTGTACAATACGAAGAGTGAACCCTAAGTTGCTAGGTGCCACTCAGTTGGTTTTGACTCATACAGACCCTGAGCAGCTGGTGGGTTTGGATTGCCAACCTTGCGGTTTGCAGTCCATGCTGATCTTACAGCGTCACACCAGGAGTTCAAGTAGAACTACTGTCATTGCTGTATACCATCAAATTGGTTCCAACTCATAGTGACCTTGTATAGGGTTTCTAAGGAGCAACTAGTGAGTTTGAATCACTGACCTTCCAGTTCAAACCAACTTTGAGGTTAAGTACTTATCCTGTGGCGCCACACCTGGACTCCAATATGAACTATGCTGTTGTTGTTAAGGGCTGTCAAGTCGGTTCCGACCCATAGTAACCCTGTATGGGGTTTCCGAGGAGTGGCTGGTGAGTTTGAACCGCCAACCTTGTGGATCAAACTTACTTTGCAGTCCAGCGTATTAACCCACAACACCACACCTCGACTCCAGTATAAACTATTGACATTAGTTAATAATAATCTATCAATATTGGCTCATCAATTCTAACAAATGTACCACATAAGTGCAATGCGTTAATAAGAAAAACAATAAATAGTGGTTGTTGTTACATGCCATGGAGTCAGTTCAGACTCATAGTGACCCTGTACACAAGATTTCCGAGGCTGCAAATCTTTATGGGAGCAGAAAGCCTCATCTCTCTCCCACGGAATCATTGATAGTTTCGAACTGCTGACTGCGAGATTAACAGCCCGATTCATAACCACTACACTAACTCTGTAAATCTGCATAATTTCTCTGGAAAGCTAAAACATTTTTGAAAATTAAAATCCATAAGTGAGCTATCAAGCCACAAAAAAAAAAAACCATGTAGGAAACTTAAATGCATATTTCTAAGTGAAAGAAACCAATCTGATTCTAATTACATGAAAACTATAATTACAATTAAAGATAATAAATTATATTATCTCAATTCTAGGAAAGGCTATGATGGTGAGGGTGGGGCGGGGGTTAAGTGCTGTCAAGTTGGTTCCAACTCATAGAGACCCTGTATAGGGTTTCCAGGGCTGTAACTCTTTACAAGAGCAGCCAGCCTCATCTTTCTCCAGAGACAAGCAAAAAAAAAATTTTTTTAAGAAAATCAATGTTTTCCAGAGATTGGAAAGACTGACAAGGTTGCATAGGTAAAAGACAGGAGATTTTTGGATGGTGAAACTACTACTCAATATGGTACATTATGCATTTGTCAAAACTCAGTGAAGAACTTTATAATACAAAGAGTAAGTTAAAAAACAAACAAACAAACAAACAAAAAAACCTCATTTGAGGGTCAGAAATCCCAGGAAGGAATATGGTCTAGGTAAGACTTATAACTGTATCACAAATCCCATCAAGGGATACCAACATTTGCCATCAACCACCAGAAGCTAGAAGGGTGAGAACCAATTCTTCCTAGATCTCTCAGAGGAAGCATGGCCCTGCCAACACCTTGATATCAGACTCGAGCTGCCAGAACTGAAAAAGAATAAATACATGCTGTTTGAAGCCTGCCAGTCCCAGGACAGCAGTCCTTGGAAACTACTGTTACTGTTACTAAGTCAGTTCCAACTCAGAGTGACCCTCCATAGGGTTTCCAAGGAGTGGCTGGTGAATTTGAACCACTGACCTTGCAATTCAAGCTGATCTTGTGGTCCAGTGCTTATCATACAGTGACACATGAGGACTCTTTAGATACTACACATATTAAATAATATTAGAGGCACCATGGAATAAAAATATATTAAATTTATTTTAGTTTTCCTTTCTTAACGTGAAGCTACTAGAAAAATTTAAATTACATATGTGGCTCACACATTTCTAGTAGATTATGCTAATCTAGCCGGTGGCAGTAAGGCAGGAAAAAAACACAGATAGATTAGAAATGAAGAAGTGAAAACGGCTTTTGCTGCAGACTTAGTGAATGTGTATAAAAAAATTCCTAAAGACTCTGCATAAAAACTACTAAAACTAGTAAGGTAAATTCACTAAAGCAAAAAATATAAAGTCAGTATACAAAATTGTATTTCTGACAGCCAAAAGCATCACTACAGAAAGCTTGTAAGTTTGTCTTCTGCCTATAACTGATTGGAATACCTTAAAAGGGGGCTAGAAGTTGCCCAGTGAAAGAGGCTTCTGTGGAGTCTTTACATTGCACAAGACCATACATAGGTGGAATCCAGAACCCCATCCAGAATCAAATGAGGTAGGTGGAATCCAGAACCCCATCCAGAATCAAATGAGGTAGGTAGAATCCAGAACCCCATCCAGAATCAAATGAGGTAGGAAATTTCCACTGGAAAGGACAAATAGACCAGCCTGGAGAGGCTAGAAGAACAGAAGACACTTCAAGAAAGAAAGACTGGCAGGAAAGATTCGAAACAATAATGGCAGTCTGATTGATTACTACTAGAACAAGTAAGCTGTTCGTCCGGGAAATATCAAGGAAAGTGGTCAGGACCCCTCAGAACAAACCCCTTTCCAAGTCTGAGACTCAAGGGGAATACATGAGCAGGCATGTGGTCTGGCTGGTGACCATGTTGGTCACCGATAATGGGAAAGGGGGGAGGGGGAGCAATGAAGTTGTGAGCTAAACCTGACCACATTCAATAGACTCCGGTAAACCCGGGTGGAGACCTGGGGACTCCTAGGCCCAGAG
>NW_006408583.1:7325840-7339042 GCF_000296735.1 Chrysochloris asiatica
GGACTGTAATCATTGCAATGAAATGAAATACAATAGGATGAGTGTAAAGCTAATGTTCTCCCATGTAAAGCTCACAATAAAAACTTTTTTTAAAAAATTGTATTTTTGTATATAACCAACAAATGAGAATCGAAATAAAATAGTATCATTGGCAATGCTGTTGTTGGGTGCCATTGAGTCAGTTTCAACTCATAGCAACCCTGTATAGGGTTTCCAAGGCTTTCAATCTTTGTGGGAGCAGAAAGCCTCCTCTTTCTCCTCCAGAGCAGCAGGTGGGCTCGAACTGCCAACCCTGTGGTTCACAGTCCAGTGCTTCCCCTATGGAGCCACTGTGCTCCCTTGTTTGTAATGATGTTGTTGTTAAGTACTGTTAAGTCAGTTCCAAATCACAGCGACCCTGTATAGGATTTCTAAAAAGCAGCTGGTGAGTTTACTTTGCAGTTCTAACTGACCTTGTGGTCCAGTACTTTATCCTACAGTGCCACACCCAGACTCCAATACTTAAGCTTCATCTTTCTCCGGAAGAATAGTTGGTGATTTTGAACCACAGACTTCATTGGTAGCAGCCCAAATGCTTTACCTACTGCACCATAAGGGCTTAGAATTAAAAAATATAACCTAAGAAAATGGGAAGGCACCTTATGTTTGTAGATTATAAGACTTAATACAGTACCAAGATAACAATACTGTCCAAAGCAATCTACAGATTCAACACAATGTCTATACCTATCAAAATTCCAGTAATCTTTTTTTTGACAGAAATGGAAAACCCAATCCTCAAACTCGTATGAACTATAAGGGGTCCCATATAATCAAAATAATCTTGAAAAAACAGTAGGATTCACACTTACCAATTTCAAAACATATTACAAAGCTATAGTATTCAAAACAGGGAAGTAAGTACATAAAGATAGACATACAGACCAGTGGAATAGAACAGATTCCAGAAATAAACTTGTATAAGGATAGCCAACTGGATTTCAACAAAGGTGTTGAAATTGTGATTCAATAGGAAAGAATAATCTTTCAACAAATGGTGCTGAGACAACTGGAATCCTCACAGACCCACACTTATACAAAAACTAACTCAAAAAAGATAAATTATATAAATATAAAAACTAAAACCATAAAACTCATACATCACAAATGAAGCTATGGGCTGAGTTCTACCACATTCCATAGACTTCTGTCAACCTTGAGATAAGAGAGAGAAAAGGAAAGGCTGGTTGGTCTGAAGTTTAGGGAGATTTAGGAACTCCTGAGCCCATGAACATTGACCAACCCATGTAGGTCCATATCCAGCTGATATGAAGTGGGGGCAGATGCACAAGAATGCCCAAACTTGCATGTGGTACCTATTTGACATAGCTTAGATGGCTTGATGATCAGAGCTCGACTAGAGGAAGGTAAAGAAATTTGATAAAGAAAGCAAGTATAAATTGCTACAATTTGATGAACTTGACCTATATCAACCAAGAGGGAAGGAATCTTCATATCAAGGATCAAGCCTACCCCTCGGTATAGAGGGCTGATAGGGGGAGGCAGCTTAAACAATGACTACCTGAACATTGTCTATAAAAGCATGAAGTGGCTGGCTTATAAGTTTTCAAGAGGGCGCTTCATTTCAGAGCATGCAGGGGAAGGTAGAATCCCCACTGAACAGTTTTCATCTTGTCTAGATGGGTCTGGGGAGTCCTGGTATGGCACTCAAGGTTAATGCACTGGACTGCAAAGTTGTTTTAACTGCAAGATCGGCGATTCAAGCTCACCAGCCGCTCCTTGGAAACCCTATACAGGGTGACTATGGGTCAGAACTGACTCGGTGGCATTTAACAACAACAGATTAGTCTGGTGAAAGGAGATGGGGATAGGATTTTTTTGATTCAACAGTGAGTAATTGTTATCATGACTAATTGCAATTATCACAACTGTAAAGGTAGAAGCTTTATAACATAAAGCGGGGAGTAGTGTGGTGCTGTGGGCTAATGCGTCAGACTACAAAGTCGTTTGAACTGCAAGGTTGGTAGTTTAAGCTCACCAGCTTCTCCTTGGAAACCCTATGTGTGGTAGCTATGGGTGGGAATCGACTCAATGGCACTTAACAACAAGTTAATCTTACATTCCAAGAACTGAGACCCTAGGACCATCAAGAGAAAAGAACACAGCAACACGAGAGATGGAGCCAGAGGTAATGGCATGAAGATACAGAGCAGCTAAGGACTCTAGACTCATGAAAAGAGAAAGGCTGTATACTGGTGGCCAGGAAGCTAGCTTACAGAATGGGCCCTTTGGTTGCTTAAATGATTATATATTCTTTTGTACATCAAAAAAAAAAAAAAAAAAAAAACCCAGAAGAAATAGAATACTGTGAAATGATGATGCATGTAGGGAATTCCAATAATTGCAGTGAAACAAAATATGATAGGTTGAGTGCCTATGTTCTCATTCACAATTCACAATACAAGCTCTGAAAAAACAAAAAAATACATGACACAGACATACAGTGGAATAGTATGAGTACTGCCATTAAAGAGATACGACTACATGAATTCAAAAGCATTATGCTAAGTGAAATGTCAGTCACAAAAGATTAAATATTATATGATTCCATTTATAAGGAGCTTTGGTGCCACTGTGAAAAGCATTGGGCTGTTTACTTACTGTAAGGTCAGCAGTTTAAACCCACTAGCCACTCTGTGGGAGAAAGATGAAGCTGTCTTCTCCTGAGATTTATAGTCTCAGAAACCCTATATATAGAACCCTGTGAATCAGAATTGACTCCATAGCAGGACAGTGGTTAAACCCTTGGCTGCTAACGGAAAGATGAATAGTTTGAACACACCAGCTGTTCCACAGGAGCGAGACATGACAGTCTGTTTTCATACAAATTTCAGCCTTGGAAACCCCATGGGGCAGTTCTACCCTGTCCTACCTACAGGGCTGAAGTTACTGTTGTGGAGAGCTGTGTAGTCGTTTCCTACTCAAAAAGATCCTGTATAGGGTTTGCAAGGAGTGGCTGGTGGGCTTGACCCGCTAACCTTACGGCTAGCAGTCCAGTGCTTATCCTACAGCACAGCAACAGGATATGAATCTGTAATGATTACAGCTTAGGAAACCCTGTGGGGTAGTCCTGGTCCACTTAACCATTTGTATCACCCCGGTACTCTTTAGGCATTTTGTCAAGTTTATTAATTAACTGATTTCTCACAAAATGCTAAATCTTTAATTTCAAATAATAGAATCATCTGATTTTGGAATTTCTCCTAATCTGATGCTGAGGACCTGGTATTGTGCCATAGGATAAGCACTCAACCTCAAGGTCAGGTTGCACTGCAAGGTTGGCGGTTCAAACTCACCAGCCACTCCTGGGTAACCCTATACAGGGTCATTATGAGTCAGAACCAACTCAATGGCAGTTTAACAAGGACATACCATATTACACCAGCTGTAGTAAGTAAAATTCTTACCCCAAGTTATAACTTAGAATTTCCCATTACAATAAATCAATTTGTCAGATAATCTGAATGAGGCACTAATAAGGAAAAATAAAACCTTAATTCATGCATTATGAAAGCTTACTTTGAATGTCGAAGGTTCAACAAATATATCATACTGGAAAATCAAATTATAACCAAAATTCCATTTTGAAATCACAAAGACCAAATGAGACAACCACCTCTGACTCAGCAGCTTTCTTTTTACTTTATAACCTGTACTTAAAATGCAAGGATAAGACTGAAACTAACTTTCAAACTGAGCAGCAAAGGTAATGCAAAACCAGTATTTGTCTTGGCAAGAAACTTCAATAAAAAAATGTAATGTTTTGGTCTTAACTGGCAGATACATAAAGAGCAAAGGTGCCTTGTGGGCTATTATTTATCAAGCAAAATCCCTTGTGTACAGCTACAAATTTGCTTTTATTGCAGATACTTAACATGTTTCTTTATAGAGAGCACCTCAACCAAATAATTGTCCAAGTCTGGCACAGCCTACACACCACTGCAGGTCTTTGTAACTTAAAACATTGCATTTTAACAACAGTCTCCACACACAACTCTACTGCCAACTTCTCCAGCTAAAAGCTTAAGTTTATACTACAAAACACTGTATTTACTGTCAACAACAGAATGTACTCATTTACAAACTATACAGGAATCAATTACTCTAATGCACAATTTCAACATTTCTAAAATCAGAGTTTTCCTATCATCCAAACACCCTCGGAAACCCTGTACAGGGTCGCTATGGGTCGGAACCGACTCGACAGCACATAACAACAACAACAAAGTAACAAGTATGAACAGCAGTGCACTAAACTCTGGTAGCCTAGTGGGTTGAGTTGAGCCAACGTGGGGAGGGGGCACACAAGGGCAAGGAGACGAGGCTTGCACCCATAAAGATCAGCATCCTCAGAAACCCTATATATGTCTGGAAGTGACTCCACCGCACATAACCACTACTATGATGCTGCGAGTTAATACGCTAACTCTAAGGTTGGTTTGAACCTCAAAATCTGCGATTCAAGTTCACCAGCCCCTCCTCGCAAACCCTATACAAGGCTCTATACAAGGCTCGCTATAAGCAGGAACTGACACGAAAGCACTTAACAACAACATGGCCATAGGCAGTGGGCAAATTAACTGTTTACTAAAATCAGTAATACAAAAGACTAGATTCCCTAATGCCCAGTAAGAAGTCCTGGTGTGGCGCTGTGGGTTAACGTGATGGACTGCAAGGTCGGCGGCTCAAACTCACCAGCCGCTCCTTGGAAATCCTATACAGGGTCAGTATGAGTCAGAACCGACTCGACGGTACTTAACAAACAAACAAACAAAACCAGCCAACAAATCCCAATAAACTATTTGCAAACTGGCCCCAAGAGATACTAATGGGATAAAAGGGTGGGTTGTGTGGCAGAAAATCCTTTGCCATTACAAAAAGAACACGAGTCAAGGAAAACTATAGGAGAAGCAGGTCATCTTCATTAATAAGTTTAGTTTTGAGCTTCCCGTCTTAAGGCAAGAAAGTACTTTGCCTTCTTTTACAAAAAGCGGGCCAGAATATATAACAGAGTGGATTTTTTTTCCATAGTTATATTGATCAAGAACAGGTATCTTTAATGCTCAGAAATGGTTTTCCTTTTGCAACTTTGTTCTTAGCTCAGGGACACAAAAAATCCTAGGTATTTCAGTTTAATGTACACATTGTCACGCAAATCAAATATTTATTGAGACTGTAGCGCCTTGGCACAAATGTCCTCTCCTATCTTGATATCCTTTACTCTATAAACTGGGTGATCAGAACGGAAGTCACAAATTGGGGCCGGGGAGAAAGCCTAACATAGGTTTGTACACAATTAGGCAGACTCAGTGGGTCAATTTCTCAGGCTACAGAAATTAACCATCAAAGCACACAAACAGCTGAGGGTTCGCTACTGGAGATGACACCACTCCTCACGTTTGCATAAGTAACTACGGTAACTGTCCTACATTTTCCCGTGTGAAAATGTAGGGGAGGGGGCTATTTAAAAACTGGGTCATTCCTTATTTGTTCTGACGAGGTACAGCCTTCGAGAAGAAAAAAGACCTATTTAACATGCTGGGAAAAAAAAGATCTGACAGCATCCTCAATGCAGAAAAGTTAAGTTCTGCACCGGAGTCTGCGCTAAGGGTTCATTAGTTAGTTTATTTGTGTTTGGTCACTGCTAAATTGAATACAATCTGCTTTCCTTAAAACCATCCCCAACAAAGAAATCCTGAGGCTCCGTCACTGAAATGTCGAGGAGGAAATACCCTAATTTCACCTGCGGCACCTGCTCCAGCCGTCTGTCCGCTCTGTTCCCGAGCCCCTTAGGTTCCCGTCCTCACCGGGCGGCCGCCGACGCGGGCCGAGACCCCTCGCGCCTCTCTGCAGAGGTTCGCAGCAGCCCGGGCGGCGGCGCGAGAGGGCCTTCCAGGCGCAGCCTCTGCTTCCAGCACACCCTGCGGGCTCCGGGGATTCCCCGCCCCCGGAAACCGCAGAGAAACCAGGCCGAGAATGCCAGCCCCGACCACTCTCTGCCCCCTAGGCGACCCCCCGTGGGCGCCACTCGGAGCTCAGCCCTCATACTGGCTACCTGCACGGCAGCGCGGGCCCGGCAGAGACGCGGCGCAAGGCTCCTCAGCCAGGCCCGCCGTCGTAGACTCACCTGCCGCCCGCTCCTGCTTCAGAGTTACCAGACACGACCCCTTCCTGGGGCAAGAAAGCGCCTGCTGGGAGGCCTGGGCGCCCTAGGCAGGGCTGGACTGGAACCCGCTCCCGGCGCCTCAGTCCCCACGGTCCGCTCTGCGCCTGCGCCGCCTCAGGGACTTAGTCTCGAGGGGCGCCGCATGCAGCGCGGGGTAACGGCCGGGAGAGAGAGCCCGCGCCCGTCACGCTTACTGGGAGGCCGGGTGCGTGCGGTGGTGGGCTGCTTAGGAGCTGCCCGCGGCGCGGCCGCCAAGACAGCTGACGGCCATGTTTCTGTTCCCTTTTTCTTTTTTTTTTTTTTTCCTCTCCCCCTCCTTCCGCCGCTCTCCACCGAACAGTACTTTCCTCCAGCCCTCCCTCTCCCTGTCTTACTGCGGAGGCGGTGGAGCTGAGCGTGGGGGAGGGGAGGGAGGGCGCGGGGCGGGGCGACGCTCGAGCCCCGCCCCCGGGAGGGCCTGGGCGCCCAGCCCCGACCCCCTTCCCCCCCCCACGACCACCGCCGGCGCCGGGTGGGGGCGCCGCGAGCCCACTCTCAGGGTTTGCGCGACGGACTCCCGCCTGGTGTGAGGAGAAAGGGCTACTGCGCGGCGCTGGGTCCCTCGTGGCCCGTTCGGCGTGCTCTGTGGCTTTATTGCCTGGGCCGCGGGCAGGTGAAGCCTGCGCCTCTCAGGTCTTTCAAAGACGGGGAAAGTGACGTCGAGTGGCCCAAGGTCACCGTGGAGCGTGCCGGGAGGGAGGCGGGTTCCCGAACCGGGAATTTCCTTCCCGGGTGGGAGCTGGAATTCCCACGCGGAGCGGGTGGGGCGCCCTCGAAGCCCCTTCCTCGAAACAACGGCCAGGTGAGTCTGAGCTCGCCGCGTGGCCGGGCGGGAGCGCGGGCGGCCGAGATTTCCGGACGGGAACTCGGAATGTGGAAATCGCTGGCTTCAATCAGTTCCCTCTTGTCTCCCTCCGCGCCAGCCGCAGCTTCTTCCTTATCTCACAGACGCGGAGCGAATCCGATCTGCTTGTATGGGGAGGAATGCACATGTAACCAGCTCCTTTTGACAACGTTTTATCTCTGGTACAGTTAGAAAAAACAACAGCTAGTTCAGAAAGAAGCAAATGGTTTGAAAAACAACAACAACAAAACAGTTGGTAGTGGCTTTACAGATTCCTTAGTAGGTCCGGATTAGAATTCGTAAGAGTGGTGCATGTTTGGTTAAGAATTCACAAGCACGTTCCTGATCGTTACTTTTTCCTTATTCAATTTCTGATTTTGCTAAGAAGTGAGAAATTAGAATGTAGTCGTCAATTGATTTCTGAATTTTATTGCACATATGATTTAAGGAGCCCGAAAGGCCAGTGTTTCGTTTGGAATACACTCAGCAGCTCTTCTGGAGAAAAGACTGAAATCATCTAGAAAACCCTCCGGTCCTATGGGATTGCAGCCTCAGAATCAACTTGACGGCACATGGCAACAGAGGATTTGAATTTCATAGCTGATTAGCAGAAGTCATTTTCGTAACCACGTTAAAAATGGATTCAGAAGACTTGCGGAGCAGTACAAAGAGACTTATTCAAAGTGCCTAAAGAAAGCCAATCTTCTGACATTGGCGATTTTGGAATAGCAGAAGTTTACAAAGGAACTAACACTTTGAAATGTGATTTGTGGGCTTTTTGTTCCGTGCTGATGAACAATTTAAAAATATTTAATTCAGACAGTTTCTTAATGGATAGACTTCATTAATCCTCAGAGATTGAATTTTTTAATCTTTCTCCTGTTCTTTACCTTCCCAGACCATGAAAAATAGAAATCAGTATATTTCTTTTTCATTTAATTGACAGATTGGGAAGTAGGATTTGAATTTTATTTCCTGTTTTAATTGTTGTATAGATTTTCGTTGCCATATTCTACCCAAAATTTTATATGATGAAATTGTGTATTTGGGGCCTAATTTTTCTCTGTGATAGTTGTTCTTGGCTGGAAAGTCAGCAACCTTCTTAACTGCATAAAAGGTTGTACCCAGAGATGAATTAAGTCTGTTTTAATTTTTACTGTATAAGCATTTGTCTAGAAGACGGGAAAGGCAGCCCTAATAGCACAGTGGCTAAGTGCTTGGCTGCTAACCCACTGATGGATGGTAGACTATATACAGCCTTGGGAACCCTATGGGGCAGTTCTCGATCCTGTAGAATGCCTATTTGTTGCGATTGACTGGATGGCAACAGATTTAGATACTTGATTTAGAAAACAAGAGGGAACCCAATAACAATGTAGCAATTGGAATTGTTAGAGTATCATAGTTTCAGCTGAAGCTGTAGAGATACAAAACAGAATAAAGAAGACTCAGTTTCTTGACAAGGGGAATACAGACATTCTACCAGAAAGCTAATTCTTG
Source organism: Chrysochloris asiatica (assembly GCF_000296735.1). Lineage (NCBI taxonomy): Eukaryota > Metazoa > Chordata > Mammalia > Afrosoricida > Chrysochloridae > Chrysochloris > Chrysochloris asiatica. The sequence continues at coordinate 7,334,450 of NW_006408583.1, forward strand.
CTGCTTTCTTACTACACTCCATGTGGACTTTCTGCAGATGTAAGTAGATCTGCAATGCAAAGGAGTTGAACTGGGTGATGGAAAAAACTTTTAACAAGATTTTTGACAGCCAATTTCAATGCTACAGCATGCAGATAATTTTCATCTTCCTATTTGCTCTCTTTGAGAACTTCTAAACACTGCTTTTCACGAGAATATTCAAAGGCTTTCTACTTGCACATTTAATTATGATGAATTATTTTTGTAGCTTCTTAATGTCTAATTTACATGCTAGATTGTAAACCCTGTGAGGTTTACAAGCTAATATTTGTCATGTTCCCTTCTGGAGCCCCAGTACCTAGCAGAGTAATATGTGTTAAGCCAAACCAAATACCATCAAGTAGATTCTAACCATACAGAACAGTAGAGCTACTCCGCAGGTTTTTTTGTTTTTACTTTATTGTGAATTGAGTCAATGTGTACAGAACAGATCAACAGTCCTGCATTCAGCAAATTATACTTGGTGTTGATTTGCTGAATGTATGTACCATCAATTAACATTATTTACCTCCATTCACCTTAGTTCTTTGTTATTATTAACAATTTTATTAAACCTTTTACTGTGAATTGAGTGAAGGTTTACTCATCAGTTTTACATTCAACAAATCATATACTTTGCTTCATTACAGTGACTGCAAAAATCCTCTCCTTGAACCATAAGTTAATATTTACCTCTATTCACTTTAGCTGTTTATTGTATTCCTCCGTGTATCTCCCACTACCTTCATCCTTCCTGTTATCAATCTCCCTCTTGTTGTATATTGCCTTCCCCATCATTCAAGTTAACATGTATCTTGAATAATTTTCCCTTCCCTCCCACCTCTGATAACCATCACAGAGTGTTTCTTTTAGCAAGAAACCTTTTCTTTTCTTTTTTTTTTTATTAGTATTTTATTGTGAATTATGTGGTAGTTTACATGGGAGAACATGGGATAGCTTTACATTCATCCTATTGTGTATCGTTTCATTGCCATGGTTACAGTTCCCTCCATGCATCATCAACCAAACAAAGGGTATACCTTGCAAGCCTGCCCCCGACCCCTGGTCATCAGCATACCGCCCCTCTCCCTCTCTTGGGTCTAAAATCCCAGCCACTCCATCTCTCCATGTCATGTCATTGTCTCTGCCTCCATCTCTAGTGTCATTGCTTCTCTGGGTAGGGTCCCGCACTCTGCTCTTCTCCTTTGATGGTCCCAGGGACTCCTAGACTGCAAAGTTAATCACTCTCTTCCTTTTGCTACAAAACATCTACCTTTACGTTTCCAACCCTCACAATCAGTCCTGATAACAATTATTCACTATTATACCACAAGAGACCTATCCGCATCTCCTTTCATCATCACTGCCCAGAAAGACTGGATACTACTCAGTGGAGGAAACCTTTTCTTTTTAAAACATACAATGTTTGTCATTTTGTTATTGACTAATTTCAATCAGCATCATGTCATCCAAGTTCATCCATGTTGTGAGGTGTTTCACAGATTCATCATTATTCTTCCGTGTTGGATAGTATTCCATTGTGTTTATGTACCAACATTTGTGTAATCATTCTGTTGATGTGCATTTTGGACGTCTCCATCTTTTTGCTGTTGTAAACTAGTGCTGCAGTGAACATGAGTGTGCATATATCTGTTCATGTCACGGCTCTCATTTCTTGAAGATAACCACCAAGCAGAGGGATTGCTGGGTCATACAGTACTTCTGGTGTGATGCTGTAGGATAAGCACTAGATCACAAGATCAGGTTGAACCTTAAGGTCAGCGGTTCAAACTCACCAGGCACTCCTCAGAAACCCTATAGAGGGTCACTATGAGTCCCTACTGACTTGATGGCACTTAACAAAAAAGACAACATTTATTTCTAGTTAAAACTTTTGGGAAAAGCACCATACTGTTTTCCATAATGGTTGCACCATTTTACAATCCCACCAGCAGTGTAGGAAAATCCCAATGTCTCCACACCCTCGCTAGCATTTGTTGTTTTCTGTCTTTTTGAGCTTTGTTATCAATGTTGGGGTAAATGTTATCTCAGTCTTATTTTGACTTACATCTCTCTACATCATTAACAAAGGAGCTCTGGTGTATAGTGGTTACTAATCACTGCAAACCTCACGGTCAGCAATTTGAAACTACCAGCTATTCCAAGGGAGAAAGATGATGCTTTGTGCTCCAGTAAAGATTTATAGTCTTGGAAATCCTGTACAGGGTCACTATGAGTCATAGCCAAATGGAGGGTGCTTAACAACATAACAAAAATGGCTAATGATTGTGAGCATTTCTTCATAGGTTTGTTGGTGACTGGAAGGTCTTTAGTGACATGCCAGTTCATATCCTTTGCACATTTTTAATTGGATTATTTGTCTTCTTGTTGAGATACTGAAGTTTTTAATAAATTTTAGAGAGTAGTCCCTTGTCTGATATGTCATTGACAAAATCTCTTTCCCAGTCTCTGAGCACTCATTTCACTCTTTCAGTAAAATCTTTTGGTGCACATCTGTTGTTAGGTTCTGTCAAGTCGGTCCTGGCTCACAGGGACCTTATGCAGAACAGAACACAACACTGTCCAGTCCTGTGCCAATCTCATAATCATTGATATGCTTGAGCCCATTGCTGCTGTCACTGTGCCAGTCTGTCTTGTGGCGGGGGAGGGACACTCCACTTACCCAGCATGATGTCCTTCTTTAAGGACTGGTTCCTCCTGATAATATTTCTGAAATATGGGAAATGAAGTCTGGCCATCATGGCTTCTAAGGAGCATTCTGGTTGTACTTCTTCCAACACAGATTTGTTTGTTCTTCTGGAAATCCATGATATTTTCAATATTCTCCTCCAACACATAAATCAAGTGCATCAATTGTTCTGTGGTCTTATTTATTCATTATCCAAGTTTCACATGCATATGAGGCTATTAAAAATACCATGGTTTGATCCAAGCATACCTTAGTCCTCAAACTGACATTTTTGCTCTTGAACACTTTAAAGAGGTCTGATGCGGAGATTCACATAATGTAGTATGTCATTTGATTTCTTGACTGCTGCTTCCATGAGTGTTGATGGTTGATCCAAGCAAAATGAAGTCTTTGACAACTTCAGTCTTTTCACCATTTATCTTAATGTTATTTATTAGTCCAGTTGTGAGGATTTTGTTTTTTTAAATAGCAGTATAACCTATGTAGAAGACAGTGGTCTTTGATAATCATCAGTAAATATTTTAAATCCTCTGCTTTTCAGCAAGCAAGGTTGTATCATTTGCATATTGAAGATTGTTAATGAGTCTTCCTCCAATCCTGATGCCACGTTTTTCTTCATATAATCCACCTTTTCAGATTATTTGCTCAGCATACAGATTGAATAAGTGTAGTAAAAAAACAGAACCCTGTGGCACATCTTTCCTAATTTTAAACCATTCGGTGTTCCCTTGTTCTGTTCTAATCTTGTTCTATGCACAGGTTCCTCATGAGCACAATTCAGTGTTCTGGAATACTCATTCTCTGCAATGTTGTTCATAGCTTGTCATGATCCACAAAATTGAAAACCTTTGTGTAGTTAATAAAGTACAGATAAACATCTTTTTGGTATTCTCTGCTTTCAGCCAAGATCCATCTGACTTCATTCATGATATCCTTCATTCCATGTCCCCGTCTGAATACAGCCTGAACCTCTGGTATCTCTTTTTCAATGTACTGCTACAGCTGTTTTTGAGTTTTCTTTAGCAAAATTTTACTTGCATGCATTATTAATGATATTGTCCAATGATTTCTGCATTCCGTTGGATTGCCTCTCTGGAATGGGCACAAATATGGGTCTCTTACAATCAGTTGGCCATGTAACATCCAAATTTCTTAGTTTAGATGAGTGAGTTTCTCCAGTACTTCCTCAGTTTGTTGAAAGATTTTCATTTGTATTCCACGAATACCCAGAGCCTTATTTGTTGCCAGTGCCTTGCACCTAGGACTTTTGTACCTTGGACTTCTTACTTCAGTATCATAGGCTCTTTGTTTTGTTTTGTTTTTTCAGTATCAGACTCTTGATCATATGCTGCCTCTTGAAAGGGTTGAGTATTGACCATTTCTTTTTGGTACAGTAACTCTGTGTATTCTTTACATCTTCTTTTGATGCTTTCTGCATCATTCAATATTCTGACCATATTGTTGTTGTTAAGTGCAGTTGAGTTAGTTCCAGCTCATAACTCTGTATAGGATTTCTGCAGGTGGGTTTGAACTGCTGACCCAGTGGTTCACAGTGCAGTGCTGATCCTACAACTCCACACTATAGAATCCTTCAATATTTCAAGTGTAAGCTTGAAGTTTTTCTTCAGTTCTTTTGATACTTTCTGCATCATTCAATAGTTTGTCCTGTTGTTGTTATTGTTAAGTGCCATCAAGTCGATTCCGACCCTTAGTGACCTTGTATTGGGTTTCTGAGGAGCTTGAACCACCGACCTTGCAGTTCAAATGGCTTTGCAATCTGACACATTAACCCACAGTGCCACACCAGGACTCCTCCCATAGAGTCCTTCAATACTGCAAGTTGAGGCTTGAATTTTTTTTTTTTT
>NW_006408583.1:7341387-7342219 GCF_000296735.1 Chrysochloris asiatica
AACAATTTGCTATTAACTGCCAAGTGGCTTCATTTGTTACACTCGGGCCTATAGGGCCTTGAACCTCTGACCAGTCTTACACGGTCCACAACACACTTTGGTCTTTTCTTCCTTTTTTGTCTTCTTGATGTATGATGTTCTTGGTATCATCCCACAGCTCTTATGGTCTTCAGTCATTAGTGTACTGAAAAGATATGATCGATGTTCCACCATTTCAAGAGGTAGCATATGATCAAAAGTCAATGATGCTGAAGGAAGAAGTCCAAAGTGCATTGAACATAGTGGCTCTGGGAATTGATGGACTACAAATAGAAATGTTTCAACAAACTGATGAAGCACTGGAGGCCCTCATCTATGCGAAGAAATTTGAAAGACAGCTCTCTGGTAAGTTGACTAGAAGAGATCCATATTTGTGTCCATTCCAGCAGAATGCGGAAATCATTGGACATTATCATTAATATCTCATACAAGTAAAATGTTGCTGAAAAAACAGATGCAAATATACATTGAGAGAATTGCCAGAGGTTCAGGTTAGATCAGATGAGAATATGAAATGCGGGATATCATTGCTGAGGTCCTATGAATCTTGGCCAAAAGCAGAAAATACCAGAAAAGATGTTTACCTGTGCTTTACTGACTGCAAAGGTTTTCAATTGTGCAGATCATGACAGGCTATGAACAACATTGCAGAGAATGAGTATTCCAGAACACTTAATTTGTTCTCAGGAGGAACGCGTACATAGAGCAAGAGGCAGTTGTTCTAACAGAACAAGAAAACACTGAATGGTTTAAAATTAGGAAAGCTGTACCACAAGGTTGTATTCTTTCACCA
>NW_006408583.1:7343473-7360139 GCF_000296735.1 Chrysochloris asiatica
GGAGAAAGATGAGGCTTTCTACTCCCATAAAGATTTACACCCTCGGAAACCATGTACAGGGTCGCTATGGGTCGGAACCGACTCGACGGCACTTAACAACAGCAAGGAGCAGCTAGTGAACTTAAACCACCGATCTTGCGGTTCAAACTGACTTTGCAGTTCAGCACATTTACCCACAGCGCCACACCAGGATCGCCAATTTAAATGTCTTTAATTTGCTTTTCTTGCCTTATAGCTTTAAACTGACACTTCCAACACAATAGTGACTGTGGTTTTTATTAGATGCCATTGAGTGATTCCAACTCATAGTGACCCTGTGCACAACAAAAGGAAACCCTTCCCAGTCCTGCACCATTCTCACAGTTGCTGTTAGGCTTGAGCCCATTGCTGCTGCCACTGTGCCAGTCCATTTCGTTGGGGTCTTCCTCTTTTTCACTGACCCTCCACTTAAAAAAGCATAATGTCCTTTTCCAGGGACTATTCTCTTCTGATAATATCTCAAAAGGATGAGACAAAAATCTCACCATCCTGGCTTATAAAGAGCATTCCAATTATGCTTCCAACACAGATTTGTCTGTTCTTCTGACAATCCATGGTCCTTTGAATTTTCTTCTCTAACACCATTGCTCAAATTCATCAATTCTTCTACAGTCCTCTGTATTCATTGTCCAACTTTCGTGTGTGTGTGTGTGTGTGTGTGTGTGTGTGTGTGTGTGTGTGTGTGAGGCAATTGAAAACACCCTAACTTGGAGGCCAGAGGCAGTGTGACTATCTTAAACCTTTGTGAGCAGCTTTGGCAACAGAAAATGGCAAGGCAGAGCAGAGTCACAGGTGACTGAAAAGGTGTGATTCCCTTTTTTTTCCCACACTCCCCTGATGACCACAGGTGTGGTCACCTCCCACCCTCATCTACCCCCAGTACCAGTACAGCCCCTGCTCTCTGAAAGTTCAGATCCCTGTGGTTGGGAGCTATTCCAGTGTGAGGCAGGGGCTTGCTGTCCCTCTTTGGTATACAGTTTTGGTCCCTGGATTCAAGTGGGCTCCACTTAGGACCTACAGAACCCATAGGACCACCAGAGCACCATTTTATCAGTCACTCTGTCCCTAGCTGTCCTGTGGCCCTAGCAGATACTGGAAACTAGCTCCATGAAGGGCCTGCATGAACTGCTTCCAGATTGAGTACCCTGAATATGGATAACACCGAGTCAGATAGGAATTCCACTGCCGCATCCCCCACACACACAGACCCACCTTGTGAGATCCGTGGCTTGTAGGAGCAAGAACTGCATTGTTTTCTTTTGTTTGGGGGTTTACTTTTTGCTTTTGTTAGTTCATTGTTTTTGTTTTTGTTTTACTTTTTCTTCCATCTTCTTCTCTGTCCACTCCCTTGAATCTTAATCATCTGTATATCTGATTTTGTTTAACTTCTTTCTTTCATTTCCCTTCTCCTTTCTCTGCCCCCCTTTTATCTTTATTTAACTAGTTTTTCCTCTCTTTCTCTTTTCATTTTTCCTCTCACTGTTTTTTCTACAGAATAGTTTTTTCTTCTATAGCTCTAGGATCCCTACCTGTTTTGAATGATCTTTTCTTATTTTCTCTTTTCATTGTTGATTACTTACTTGTTTGTTCTGTTTGGCTTCCTGGGATGTGTATGCTGGGGGGCAGAGAGAATTTCTCCCATTTCCCACCCAACAGGAGACAACAACCTTGCTGATACAGCCCAGCCACAACTGGATACTCAGCAGTTCCACACACTGTGCAAAAGCCAATATCAGCTCCTAATACACCTGATCAACAATAGACAGCAGCCAACACCAACAAAACCCTCCCTAACATGAGATGCATGAACGATGAACAGAGAACAGTACCATAACAGGAGACAGGTGGTGAGAGCCTAAGAACACATCAACCTGCAACCATCAATTAAATACAAATACGAAAACACCACATTGTCCCAGACAATAGACAATCACACAAAAAAATCAATAGAGAATGGCACAAACAAATCCAAAAAAAAATTTTAATGAAAAAAAGGTAATGGAACTAACTAAGAGAAATTTCAAAAGGATGATATTTAAACACTTTCAGAGTATTGACAGAAAGATCAAGGAAAGGTAGGAGAACATTAAAAAAAAAAAAAAAAAAAAAAAACTTTAGAAGAATTCAGGAAATCGCTACAAGAACAGCCAGGCAAAATAAATGCAAATTTTTCAACAATACAAAACTTTCCATTAGAAATCCAGAAGATTAATACTAAGATTTCAGGAAGGGACAATACATTGAATGGGCAGAAGAATAGATTAGAAGCAATAGAAGCCTGACTTGTTGAGCTTGAAGATGAATCTTTCAATACTAGTATGCTAGAAGAGCAACCCCCAAAGAAAGCCTAGGAATTATATGGGACACCTAGAAGAGGAATAACTTAAAGATGACTGGAAATCCAGAACAAGACGAGACCAAAAAAAAGTACAGAAAAAATTGTTAAAGAGTTGTTGGAAGAAAACTTCCTGAGCATAAAATCACCAAGACATGTCATAATTAAACTTTCTAAAACCAAAGACATTGAAAGAATCCTGAGAACAACTGAGGAAATATAAAAAGTTAGCTACAAATGAGAACAAATAAGACTAAGCTCTGATTTCTCAAATACTATATCAGCAAGAAAACAGCAGGTTGACATATACAAAACTGTAAAAGGAAACAATTATCAACTAAGAATCACATACCCAGCAAAACTTCAAATATGACAGTGAAATTGAACATTTCCAAATTAGCAGAAATTAAATGAAGTTCTAATAACAAGATCAGATTTAGATCTGGTGGTTCTTTAGACTGAGAACCAACAACAGCAAGCAAATACCTGAGATTAATATATATGGCAACACTACCCAGAAATCAATCCAGATATACAAATATTTAAAGTAGAACAAACCTTCAATACCAAATATAGGGAACCAGAGATATCAATTATAATGAAGTCAACTACAAAGCAAAAATAGGGAATAATATAAATACAGAACTTCTAAATGGTGAGTTAATAAAAATAAAACAATACTTTAAATGGGAGGAAAATTAATAAATTACCGGGTAACTGCAAAGAAAATAAATACAAATTCACATCAAAATTTTAAAAGGAGAAAAGTTAAGTTTTCGTGGACAGGAACACAAAAGAAATTTTTTAAACTGAAAATAAATCACAAAATGATTTATGTGGAAATAAAGCACAAAAAAATTATGTGGAACAAAAAAAACAGCAGCATCCCCAAAATACACACAACCAAATGAATCAATTCATACCTATCAATAATTACACTGAATACAAATGGATTAAATATACCTGTCAAAAGACAGTAGCAGAATGAAGAAGAAAACAAGATTTTTCAGTATGCTGTTTACTAGTGACCTTTTACACACAAAAACAAAGTAGACTAAAAACCAAAGAATGGAAAAAAATACATCAAGCTAATGGGAATCAAAAATTAGCAGGAGTGACAATTTTAATCTCCGATAAAATATAAAGCAAAAATCAGCATAAGAGACAAAGAAGGGCATTATGTCATGATTAATATCTATGTCCTCAAAGAAAGAGCCTCAATGAATAAATATAAACTGTAATAGAACTGAAGAAACAAATAGACAATTTAGGAGATTTTAATATGCTACTATTTTTTCAAACTTTTATTGTGAATTGAGTAAAGACTTACTCAAAAGATCATCAGCGTTTACATTTAACAAATCATAGTCTTTGTTTCAACTCATGCTTACAAAGGACTACTCTCCAAAATTTATAGAACACTGCAATGCCTCAACAAGAAGACAAATAATCCTACTTAAAAATGGGCAGAGGACATGAATAAACACTTCATCAAAGAAGACATTCAGTCAGCCAACAAACTTATAAGAAATGCTCAGAATCATTAGTCATTAGAGTGATGCAAATCAAAACAACAATGAAATATCATCTTACTCCAGAATTAATAGCAAAGTTCCAAAAAACAGAAAGCAGCAAGTGCTGGCAAGGGTGTGGAGAGACTAAGGACCCTCCTCCTACACTGTTGGTGGGACTGTAAAATGGTGCAACCACTATGGAAAACCATATGGCACTTTCTCAAAAAGTTGAAAATAGGAATACTCTATAACCCAGAAATCCCTCTACTTGGTCTGTATCCTCAGGAAAGAAGAGCTGTGACACAACTAGATGTGTGCACACCCATGTTCATGGCAGCACGATTCACAACAGCAAAAAGATGAAACTAGCCTAAATGCCCATCAACAGAATAGCTGAACAAACTTTGGGAGAATCTGCAAAGCACTTCATAACATGTAAGCATCATAGAATGTTTCATTTAGCAAGAAAATATTAACTTTGTATAACAGTTGTCTCAGGCAATATTTTCTTGCTAAATGAAATATTCTATGATGGTTACAGGGTGGGTGAGGGGTTTGGAGAAGGGAAAAAATAAAGTGGACAGAGGTAAATACTGTTAACTGATGGTACATGGAGTGGACTCCAATCACTGTAATGGTACAAAGTATATAACTTGTTGAATGTGGGACTAGATCTATTCTGTAAACCTTCACTCAATTCATAATAAAGAGTTAAAAGAAAATACCATGGCTTGGGTCAGCTGCACCTTAGTCCTCAAACTGATATCTTTGCTCTTGAACACTTTAAAGTGCTATTGTTTAGCAGATTTTCCTTATGCAACACATCATTTGATTTCTTGATTGCTGCTTTCATAATAAGACTACTTTGAATTGTTTTGTTTTACTTATTTCATTGAATCAAAAGTTTGGAACTGAGAGCTGAATGGATAAGAAAACAGAATCCTTTAACTTACTGTCTACAAGAGACACACCTTAACAATGACAAAATTAGACTCAAAATCAAAGAATGAAAAAAATACATCAAGCTAACAGCAAAAAAAAACAAAAAAACCTAACAGTAGTGTCAATATTAATCTCTGATAAAATAAACATTAAGGCAAAAACCAGCATAACAGACAAAGAAGGACATTATATTATGATTGTTGTTAAGTGCTGTTGAGACGGTGCCAACCAATAGTTACCCTGTATAGGATTTCAAGGAGCAGCTGGTGAGCTTGAACTGATGACCTTGTGGTTCAAACTGACTTTTCAGTCAAGCGTATTAACCCACAGCACCACACCAGGACTCCTATATCATGATTAAAGAGCCATTATGTCATGATGTGGGATAAAGCACTGGACCAGAAGGTCGGTTTGAATGACAAGGTCGGTAGTTCAAACTCACCAGCCACTCTTTGGAAACCCTATACAGGGGTTGCTATGAGTCAGAACCGACTCAGTGGCACTCAACAACAACAATATCTTGATTAAAGAGGACATAACCATAATAAATGTCTATGCTCCCAATGGAAGAGCCTCAAAGTACATAAATCAAACTCTAATAGAATTGAAGAAAGAAACAGACAGGTCTACAATAATAGATTTTAATACAAAATTTCCAGTGAAGGACAGAACAATTAAAAAGCATCTCAACAAAGACAGCAGAAGTAAACAAACACTATCAACTTACTTAATCTTGTAGACAGATGCAGAGCACTCAACCCAACAGCAACACAATACACATCTTTGCCAGTGCACATGGAACATTCTCCAGATTAGACCATATGTTAGGCCACAAAGCAAACCTCAATCCATTTTAAAACATCAAAAACTACTAAGCATCATCTCAGATCACAGCACTATAAAATTAGAAATCAACAACAGGAAAATCAAGGGAAAAGATCAAACACATTGAAATTGAGTAACACAAGGAACTCTGGTAGCAGTGGTTACGAATCAGGCTGCTAACCTCAAGGTCAGCAGTTTGAAACTACCAGCTGTTCTCTGGAGAAAGAGGAGGCTTTCTACTCCCATAAAGATTTACAGCCTTGGAAACCCTGTACAGGGTCGCTATGAGTTGGAACCAACTCCACGGCACACCACCACCACCACCTGCTTAAAAGCTACTGGATAGTAGTAGGGGGGGGAAAGTTTGGAACTGAGGGGGATCTTTAGAAATTATCTAATCTAATTAATTAATTTGATGAGGATAATAAGGGCCAGAAAGGTTTATTGATTTACCCAGTTTTACAAGTCTCCTATTTGGTGATGTCATATTTGAATATTGAAAAGAAGCTATTAAACTTAACACCTCTTCATTTTGCTAACCAGAGTAGCTTGTTCTAACTTTCCTAAATAGCCTCCCCAACATGCTAATGTAAATCTGATCACTTTGCTCTGTGTAACCCCTGTGTTGCAAATTACTAGGGTATTTGGTTCCAATTCCTCCTTTTGCCAATTTGGAAATCCTAGTATGTACTTCTTATCTGCAGATGCTCTTAGCCACTGTATTAGAAAGACATTCAAGAATAGCATCTTCATATGATATCTAAATAACTGAGTGTGTCCCAGACTCCTCAGGGGCCTTTCACTTTGTAAGCCACTCCCAGATTTTATCTGGCTCAGAACTCTGACTCAGCATTATGAGAGTGGGCTCCTTGGAGTTTTGGAGTTATTCAGCACATTCTTTTAGCCAGTCCTTTTTTAGGCCTAAAGGCCAAGATGGCTGGGCTAGATAGGGGAAGAACTACAGGAGGCATTTGATCTGAGTTGGAGGATAAACGATCCTTACAGTGCCTTAACAGTTCATAAAGAAGAATCGGGATATCTGAGACATAAGGCCTGCTACCCATAACTGGATTTTATGTGCTCCCTACAGATGACACAACCTAGCCATTCAGTCTTGCCTCACTATTCAAGGTTTGTCCCTGTGCTAAGCTGAATACTACCTCTCCACCTACCAATTTATATATGGCCAGTCTCCCTAGCTGGCATTTCTCTCCCAAGGTAGACAGATACGTTCCTAGTTTCCACCTTAAAGGTCTCTTGCCTGTCCTGACTAGCTTTCAACGCTCACCTGCTTCTTCCAAACCCCTTTTTCTGGGCCTCTTCTGGTATGACATCATCTTGTATCATCATGACTAAAGACCTTGAAATACATATGCTCTCTATTTCAAAGATGAGCATTTAAAACAATGTGGTAAGCAAAATATATACATAGAGCGCTCTAATGAACTGTTGTGTATTTGTTACCCTGTTTCAACAATTAACTCATGATTAACTTTGTTTCCTCTATTCCCCTCTCTAGAGTCCTGGTACGGCACTGTAGGGTAAGCACTGGACTGAAAGGTCAGTTTGAATCACAAGGTCAACAATTCAAATTCACCAACTATTTGGAAACCTAATACAGGTTAACTATGTCAGAACTGACTTGACAACACTTAACAACAATAACAACATCCCCCTGTCTACTTTCCATGCTCCACTGACCAAATCTATTGTTTTAAACTTTTTATCATGAATTGAGTGAAGGTTTATAGAGCAATCATCACTCAATGAATCATATATTTCATTTCATTACAATGATGTAATCCTCTCTCCATGTACCACCAGTTAACAGTATTTACCTCCATCCACTGTAACTCTTCCTCCAAGTATTTTGAAACAGATTCTTGACATATAATTTCATCTGTAAATATTTCAGTGTGTTATCTCTGAAATAACTTTTTAACATGAAAACTAAATGGCCATTCCCACCATTAATATTATTTTCTTAATGACAAAGAGCCTAGAGATATTCATAGTGATTGAGAGATATTGATTCTCTCTCACCCACTCCTTTAGATCGATTCCCGTGGATGCAGCAAACGCGATATTGGATATAAACTAGAATGCTGTTCCATGAAGCAACTTCTTTCAGGCTTCAGAGAATGTAAGATAGGGACTCTTTGGCCCTTCTAAAGATGATTCATTACCTGGATTGAAGACTCCATAATATATATGTATCAGAGACTACTTAAACAATCTCAAAATAATATTCAATTCCCAGTTTATGTTAAATCAGAGTTTCCTGGGCTAAGTATTATTTTAAATGCACTGACAAAAAGAGATTTGAAATCTGGTACTGGCCCCTTTTACAACTATTCCAGTTTTCTTCCAGTTTTACAGTCCCTTCCACCCAGAAAAAAGGGGAGCATGAACTGAACTATCTCTACAATGGATCAATGAAAACAGAAGTATTGCAACCCGATTTTATTCCAAAAAGCCCTGACACACAGTGGTTATAGTAGGTTGGACCACTCCACAGGAGAAAAATATGATAATCTGCATCTGTAAAGATTTGTTGTTGTTAAGTGCAGTAGAGTCAGTTTTGACTCACAATGATCCTGAATAGGGTTTCCAAGGAGCAGCTGGTGGGTTTGAACTGCTAACCTTGTGGTTTGCAGTCCAGTGCTGATCCTACAGTGTCATACCAGAAGTTCATCTGTAAAAATTACAGCTTTAGAAATAAATCCTATGGGGCAGTTCTCTATTCTATAGGTTCACTATGAGGCTTCAGCCACATTTTTTTTTTTAATTGTGATTTGGGTGAAAGTTCCCAGAGCAATTTAGTTTTCCATTCAACAATTTATGTACATTTTTGCTTCATACTATTAGTTGCAAGTCCCTTGGTCTAACAGCATTCTTCCTGCTTCCTCCTGGATTCTCTGTCTCCCTGTTTCGATTCATCCTTTTTTCCTGCCCCTTCCTGTCGTCTGAACTTTGTTTGGGGGCAAATGCTTACCTTTTGGTCTCATGTGGTTGATAATTCTGAAGAGCACATTCCTCACAAGTCTTGTTCACTTTGTAGATCTGTCTGCTGTTTGTCTGCAAGGTTATCCCAGGAGGTGCCCTCAATTCCAGGTGTGAAGAATGTCTAAAGGCTGCTGCCTCAGGGGTTGCACAGTCTCTCTCAGACCAGTATGTTTGGTCTTTTTGTATGATTTTGAATTTTGTTCTATATTTTTCTCCCATTTTGTCCAGGACCATTTGTGGCTGCAGGTTGGTGATGGCGGGACTGGCCATGCCCCCAGCTACCAGGAGAGAACAGAACAAGGAAGAACTTCACTCCCTTGCCTCCAACTTGCAGCCCATCCTGTGCCTGTGGGTTGCTGTATCAGCAGCTTTTTACAACAGTTCAAAACGATTATGCTGTTCCACACCAGCTGACAGCCCGCCTTTTCCTTTCTTGCTGCATCTGTTCAGCGTCTTCTAGTTGGCACTCAGTCCACTTCTCTGTCCTATCCTCTGATGCTCAGGGTTCCAGGATCACCACCTGTATCTGTATCACTTGGTCTCCCATGTCTTTGTTGCATATAGTTGGCTCAGCATGCCTCCTTACTGTACCATCTTACCCCAGACCTCCTTACTGTACCATCTTACCCAAAATGCCACTAGTTGCATTTTAGATGACTGCTCTCTAGCTTTTAAGACTACATTAAGGTGTAGAACATCATCTTTGTGAACTAAGTTAAGCCAATTAACTTAGCCATCCCTCAAGACTGTGGTCCTAAGCCCAGTGATTCATTCCCATGGGTGCTTGGCTATGACTAAAAAGTTTTCATAGCTTTGCCCTTTGTTTGCTTTAGTATATATGTAAATATATTTATAGCACATACAAATATATACAATTCATAAATAGAAATACATATGTAGAAGTCATTGTCATGTGCCATGGAGTCGGTTCCAACTCATAGTAACCCTGTACAGGATTTCCAGGGCTGTAAATCTTCACGGGAGCAGAAAGCCTCATCTTTCTCCCACAGGTCTTCTGCCAGTCCTACATATGGGCTCATTCACCTACCAACATCTGTTAACTTCCAACAAGATTTCTTGAGTACCTGGTCAGCTTGCTGTCAATCTTTCCTTAGCCTAATCCACTTTCAACATAGCAGCCAGATTGATATTTTTAACACATGGATCAAGTTTTCCTATACCACTTAGTATCTGGAGTCCTGGTGTGGCGCTGCAATTTAATGCGCTGAATTGCAATGTTGGTTTGAACCGCAAGGTCAGTGGTTCAAGCTTGCCAGCCTCTCCTCGGAGAGCCTATACAGGGACGCGATGAATCAGAACCGACTCAGTGGCACTTAACAACAACATACCTCTTAGTTAGAATCCAAATGTTTTACTATGGCTTGCTTTCAAGGCCCCTGCCTATTCTCCTTCCCATTCAGCTCTTCCTAGGTACACTGACCTTATGGCCGTTTCTCCACCACTAGCTCCCAAATTCAGTCCTGCCTTTTCCTTGGATTGTTAACTTGGCTATTTACTTCTCAAATCTCAGTTCAAATATCAACCCCTCAGAGAGGCCTTACCCAAGTACTTCCTTTGCCATGTTCCCCTCATTTCTCAGTATCAATTCATTCTATTTCCTTCCTATTACTAAGTACAATCTAAAAGCTACTTATTTATTACATAAATATAGCAAGATGTGACAAAATATTTATTTTTGTGCTTTTCTTTTCTCCAGCTCTTACATGTCATTTGCAAGTGATTTTCCCCCCCTAGTCAGTGAAGTGACACCCACATTGCCTTTGACAGAAATAGAATTGTTACCAGAAAAGTCTAAAAGGATGAGGGTGTTTTATGCCATTGAGTTGATTCCACCTCATGGCAGCACTATAGGACAGTGCAGAACTGCCCCATAGGACTTATGGGGCAGTCCTTTTTAAAGAAGGAGCTGTAGGGGCACAGTGGTTAAGTGCCTGTCTGCTACTGAAAGGCAATTGGAACCCATTAGTTGCTCTGCAGGAAACAAACAAACAACTCTGAGCAGGTCTCTGTCCTATAGGGTTATGATGAGTTGAAATCAACTCAACAACAGTGGGTTTGGTTTTTTTGGAGCAGCTAGTGGGTTTGAACCACTGACTTTGGTTAGTAGCCAAGCAATTTAGCCACTGTACCACCAGGACCCTAGAAGAGGTTGTTGTGTACCCTCAAGTTGGTTCCAACTCAAAGCAAACCTGTATAGGGTTTCCAAAAGCAGCTAGTGGATTTGAACTGACAACCTTGAGGTTACCAGTCCAGTGCTTATCCTACAACACCACAATAGCAGTAGAATTGGAAAATGACTTCCACTCATGATTGCACAAGTCTGAATAATTCACAAAACCATTGATTGTGTATGTGAAGTATATCTCAACTAAGCTGTTACCAAAAAAGTGAGATGGACCACTCCACTTTTGTAAAGGATACACCAAAGGTGGATCTCCTGAACTGGAGGTTGGGGAAAACATCATTTGGTAAGATAGAGGAGAAATGGAGCAGGGGTCAGCTTTAGGAGAACTGTCCAGTGCCAGGGAGCACACAGGGGCCAGGGCCTGGACAATTGATCCCATTAAGTGGAACACAAAACAAAGTTAGCTGGGTGAAGGAGTCACTTTAGCTACTATCAGGCCATTGAGACCTGGCATGAATTGAATTGTTGTTGTTGTTGTTAGGTGCCATTGAGTTAGTACCAACCCACAGAGAACTTATGCACAGCAGAACGAAATACTGCCAGATCCTGGGCCAACCTCATTACTGTTGCTGCACTTGAGTCCATCGATGCTCCCACTTGGCCAATCTATCTTGCTGGGGGGTCTTCCTCTTTTTCTCTGACCCTCCACCTTAACCAAACATGATAACCTTCTCCAGTGACTGGTCCTTCCTGACAATATGCCCGAAGTATGAGAGACGAAATTTGGCCATCTTGGCCTCTAACGAGCACTCTGGCTGCACTTCTTCCAAAACAGATCTATTGGTTCTTTTGGCAGCCCATGGCACTTTCAATATTCTCTACCACCATAACTCAAATTCATCAATTCTTCTATGGTCTTCCTTATTCACTGTCCTGCTTTCACATGCATATGAGGTTACTGAAAATATCATGGCCTGGGTCAGCGCACCTTAGTCCTCAAGCTGACATCTTTGCTTTTCAACACTTTAAAAAGGTCTTGTGCAACAGATTTGCCTAATGCAATATGTCATTTGATTTTTTAATTGATGCATCCATAAGTGTTGATAGTTGATCCAAGAAGAATGAAGTCCTTGACAACTTCAATCTTTTCTCCGTTGATAAGAATGTTGTTGGCCCTGCTTAGGTTTTTCAGGAAATATGGAAACAGCAGCAGTACTCAGAGTTCAGGGACTCTTGTGATGGTGTTCGGTACACTCTATAAGGAGAAGAGGAGCTAACCTAATACAAATGCAAGCCTCATTGTCGACGTCCTTAAAAGACCAAAACACCTCTGCACCAGGGCATTAAACTAAACGGGGTTACCCAGATGTCTGCAAGGTGGGCAGAAGCAGAAGAAAACAAGGATGCCACTGAAATCATCTTCAATACCACTATCCTTCCCTTCTCCTTTACCCTCAGTGCCAGACACAATTACTAATGCGTCTCCTCCCCCAATGTCTTACGTCACATCCCAGGAGATGAAGTATATTCTACACTGGTTTGCAAGTTGGTCAGGTCCCCAGTGGGAACGTTTCCTACAGGACCTGGTGGCTAAGGCAGTGCCAGGAAAATTACAGCCACCACCACGTGGTCTGAAGCAGCTTACTGTGTCTGGGGCAAGCTGACCACCTTGTATCTGAGTGCCAGCTATGACTTTCAGATCACTGGTTTCAAGGATGGGCTGAGCAGGAGTGCAATGAATTTGTCAGACTGCTGGAGGTCAGTGAGCTGGATTTTGTTGCATTCTTACCAAGCAGTGGCTGCTACAGTTGGTAAGTACTAATAGACATAAAATCAAAGAAGACAACTAGAACTGGAGTTGAAGATACGACTTTACAGTGAGACCTCAATTTAGATGTGCCACTCAAAGATCTAGAGATGGTAACCTGATCAGCTGACTGAACTAGATGACAACACAGTTATGTCATGTTAACAGCAGCATATCAACTGTATTCCTAATGTCAATGTTTTTCACCTAAGTGAACTCACATCATCAGTCTCCCTCCCAGCTTGCTTCTTTCTGAGAGACATCAAACCCCTAAGAATTTGATGGTTCCTTTTGCAACTACATCCAAAAGGAACCAAAATGTAACTCAAATTTGTCCTACTGCTAGCTCATGAGGGTTATAAAGTAGAACCGTCCTGTTATAACTATGTGACATCCCACTGCTAACTTTCCCAGTGATGATTTAGTAAAGTTAGGGAAAATCAGGGAGATAGTTGGTTATTCTCTCTTCCATTGAATCCAAATAGCAAATGTGTTTGGTTTTTTTCCAAAGCATATGTGATATCTTTGGAACTGTCAGCAGGTGTTTTTATTTGTAACTTTACAATAAAGTAAAAATAAGTGACTCTTTATAGGTTGGAGAGTTTATTTTTTATATCAAAATAAACAACAGATACTCAGGGAGTATTTATAAAAAGAATGTTGTTTATTGGTCCAATGGTGAGGATTTTTTTTTTCTTTACATTGAGATGTAATCCACACCAAAGTCTGTGCTCTTTGAATTGGGTCCCCCAAAAAGAGATGTTGAAATTCTAACCCCTGTTACCTATGAATATGGCCTTGTTTTGAAATGGAGTCTTTGAAGATGTTTTCAGTTAAATTAACATAAGGTCATCTTTGAGTAAGGTAGAAGCAGAACCACCACCACTTATAGAATTTCCTTGAAGTCTAGAACTGGGTCTAATTTACTGGGTCCCACAACCATCTAACAAGTAGAAGACGCTAGATATTTGCAAGTGAACAAATGTACCAGTCAACCATATGTTTGCCAGCAGGCAACACACACATTTTCTCCCCCTTTTCTCCTACAGAGTTGCCCGTTAGTTAGTACTTCTATGCCCTAGAAACCCACCCATTGCTGTCAGGTGATTCCTTACAGGACAGGGGAGATCTGCTCCATAGGTTTCCAAAGCTCTCATCTTTATGGAAGTGGACTGCCATGTCTTTTTCCCTTGGAGCAGCTGGTGGGTTTGAACTGCCAACCTTTGGTTAATAGCTGAACATTTTAACCACTTCACCACCAAGAAAAGCACATACCTCCCACAGCAGGCTTGGCAGGGGCTCCAGCGTTTGCTTCACTAAAGCTAAGACTAGTTTTCCCTTTAGTTGTATGCTTCATTTCACAGATCAACTTTCATGATACTTGTAAGGAGGTTGAACCAAGAGCAACTTGGTGGGCGGGGGCTAGAGGGGTTAGTAAGCAGGTCTCTGACATGACACCTTGCAGTGCTCAAAGTAACGATCTTATGGAGGAGGACTATAATGCTGTTTGCAATAACAAGGCGGTGTCTTTTATCTCAGTATTTTCCTTTTATTTTATCTTTCTTTAGTGCCCTTGGTATAATGCAGTCTAACCTATGAAGCAGAGTCCTGATGTGGCACTGTGGGTTAATGCACTAGACTGCAAAATCGGTTTGAACTACAAGATCAGCAGTTCAGACTCACCAGCTGTTCCTGAGAAACAGTGTACAGGGCCGTTACAGGTTGGAACTGACTTGACAATACCTAACAACAGCATATTAAGCATTTTGTGACTATGGTTACTTTCATATGAACCATAGCAAGACTCTAGCATTAAGATATTTTTTACCATCTAGTTTATAAGATTTGTTGTTGTTAGATGCTATCGAGTTGGTACTGACTCATAATGACCTTATGCACAACAGAATGAAACACTGCCCAGTCCTGCACCAATCTTAGAATTGTTGTCATGTTTGAGCCCATTGCTGCTGCCACTGTGCCAATCTATCTCATTGAAGGTCTTCCTCTTTTTTGCTGACCCTCGACTTTACCAAGCATGATGTCCTACTCCAGGGACGGGCCCCTCCTGATAACGTGGCCAAAGTCTGAGAGACAAAGTCTGACTATCATGGCTTCTGAGGAACATTCTGACTGTACTACTTCCAACACAGATTCCTTTGTTCTTCTTGCAGTCCATGGTACTTTCAATATTCTCCTCCAACACTATAACTCAAATGCATCAATTCTCCTACAGTCTTCTGTATTCACAGTCCAACTTTCACATTCATATGAGGCTATTAAAAATACCATGGTTTGGGCCAGGTGCAACTTGATACTCAAACTGGTATTTTTGCTCTTGAACACTTCAAAGAGGTCTTATGCAACAGATTTGCCTAATGCAATACATCATTTGATTTCTTGACTGCTACGTCCATGAATGTTGATGGCTAATCTGAGCAAAATGAAATCTTTTAGCTGTGAGGAATTTTGTTTCTTTACATTGGGGTGCGACCCATACTGAGGGCTGTGGTCTTTGATCTTCATCAGTATTTAAGTCCTCTTCACTTTCAGCAAGTAAAGTTGTATCATCTGCATATCACAGGTTATTTATTAATGAGTCTTCCTCTAACCCTAATACCACATTCTTTTTCATATAATCCAGCTTCTTGGATTATTTGCTCAGCATACAGATTATAAACTATACTTTCCAGTCTTTGAGTTTGAGTCCAGATTAATGCTGTAAAAATCGGTGACACCATCCATTCCTCTCACAGCACTCTCTCTCTCTCTCTGCTTCTCTACTGGGTTTGATAATCTGTTGTAATAACTATGCAGGATTCAGACACCATACTCAGAGTTACAGGATTTATTAGGGAAGTTAACGGGTTACAATTTCAGATCAGAAATGCTTAGGGCACAGTTTTTTCAGTCAGCTGCTGATAAATACCTATAGGACACAGCACTCTACCATAAATAGCTCTAGTTCCATGGGTCAGCAAACCTGGCTCCCCCACTTACGTGCCTGAAGGCACTCCACTCTATAAGCAAGCTTCCTGCTCAAAGTTACTCAGCTTTAGTTGCTCTGTCTTCTGCTCCAGTTCTTGTTTCTTCTGCTCCTCTGCCACACTTCTGGTATCATAGTTTTCTGTCCCTGGGTTGAGGAGGTCAATGTACAGAGATCTCTGGGTCCAAAGGACACACTTCCCTCATGGTTCTTCATTGATGGTAGTGAGATCCCTGAGATGGCTCTCACTGAGATGGTTCATTTTATACCCATGCTACAGTCCCAAACCACCACTCGTCCATCAGTTTGTCATACTATGGTGGCTTGTGAGTTGCTATGATTCTGAAAGCTATGCCACTGGTATTTTAAATACTAGCAGGGTCACCCATGGTGGGCAGGTTTCAGATGAGCTTCCAGACAAAGACAGACTAGGAAGAGGAGTGACAAACTACTTCCGAATATTTAGTCCCTGAAAACCTTATGAATAACAGAGAAACACAGTCAGATATAGTGCCAGAAAATGAGCCCCTCAGATTGGAAGGCACTCAAAATTCAACTGGGGAAGAGCTGCCTCCTCAAGGTAAAGTTGACTGTGATGATAAGAATGGAGTAAAGCCCATGGGAGAAAAGCCTGCACAACCTTCATTTACTGATGGGGCACAACTCAAAATGCAGAGAAATAGCAGTAAACACCCATTGAAAATTGTAACATGGAATGTACAAAGTATGAATCTGGGAAAATTGGAAGTTGTCAAAAATGAAATGGAATGAATAAATATTGATATCTTAGGCATTAGTGAGCTGAAATGGACTGGTATTGCCCATTTTGAATCTGATGATCACATAGTTTACTATGCCAGCAATGACAAATTAAAGAGGAATGCTGTTACATTCATTGTCAAAAAGAACATCCAGATCAGTCATGAGGTACAATGCTGTCTGTGATAGGATAATATCCATGCGCCTACAAGAAAGAAGAAAGCCCAGTTAATACCACTATTATTCAAATTTATGCACCAACCACTAAAGCCAGTGAGGATGAAATAGAAGAATTCTACCAACTTCTTCA
>NW_006408583.1:7362563-7367256 GCF_000296735.1 Chrysochloris asiatica
ATGGATTGGCCAAGTGGCAGCATTGATGGACGTAAGCGTGGCAACAGTAGTGAGGTTGGCCTAGGATCGTGCAGTGTTTCATTCTGCTGTGATAAGGTCGCTATGGGTAGGTGCCGACTTGTTGGCACCTAACTACAACAGTCCCAAAATTTCACAATTACAATGAACTCTGCTAACACCCATGGTATCCTATCAGTATCTTCTCATACGTTCTTTTACCTGGACCCAACAAGGCAGACATGTTTGGTAGGAGTTACAGGCTATGGCTGGATTGTTGTTGTTAATAATTCACTATAATAGAATGCATTTTGGTAATAATAAATTATCCTACAATATTAAATTTACCAAAGAAAAAGAAAAAAATCAGAGATGAGTATTAGGCTTTCCCCAGACTCCTCCCCTCAAAAAATTTTCTTAAGCATTTCCCAACTGCCCATAAAGCAAAGATAATTTTATTAAATGTAATTTCTTCCTTCAACGTATGTAGACTTCTGGTATGGTGCTGTAGGATCAGCACTGGACTGTGAACCACTCAAGTTGGCAGTTCAAACCCACCAGCTCTCCTCGGAAACTATGCAGGGTCACTGTGAGTCATACAGGGTCACTATGAGTCAGAAGGAGCTCTGGTAGCATAGTGGTTACGAATTGGGCTGCGAACCTGAAGGTCGTCAGCAGTTCAAAACTATCAGCTGTTCTGCGGGAGAAAGATGAGGCTTTCTGCTCCCATAAAGATTTATAGCCTCGGGAACCCTGTACAGGGTCGCTATGAGTCAGAACCAACTCCACAGCACATAACAGCAACAACATGAGTCTGACTGACTAGATGGCACTTAACAACATCACTTCCAAAGTGGGAGTCCTGGTATGGTACTGTAAGATAAGCACTGGTCTGCTATCCTCTAGATCAGCAGTTCAAATCCACCAGCCACTCCACAGAAACCTTATATTGGGTTGTTATAAGTTGGAACTGACTCAGTGGCACTGAACAACAACAATAATTCCAAAATGAGGTAGTTTAGTCAGTGTCCATTGGTGACTTCCCATTAAATGTTAGTCCTGCTTTTACTAATTCTGTGTATCTCTCTGATAGACTTGATTTGAATTTGAGTAACATATAATATCATTGAAGTTACTCTCTTTGATAATAAAAATTTTACAGAATTATGATAAGATGTTTAGAAAAAGAACTAGTTAGACATTCTTTGTTACATTTTTATTTTAACACTGCAGTAATTTATACATTTGTATTGCTTTACTTTGGAAATGTAACTACATTTACTTGTCTTTTTAATTTTACAATAAAATATTTTGTTAAAAATAATGTGTTATTGTTATGTCATAGAGATATATCAAATTTGTATGCTTCTTAGAACTAAAGTACTGTATTTCTTTGTTAGGGAGGTGTTAGGGATTGAATTGCAGTCCCCCAAGTCTGTGTTATAAATCCCAACTTTTATGCCTGTGGTTAAGATCCCATTTGGGAATGGGTTGTCTTTGTCTTGTGAATGAAGCAGGACTGGGATAGAGTGTTATTTTGAGTCCTTTTTTTTTTTTTGCAAAAGAAAGGAGACTAAAGAAGGGAGCAAAGGATAGATGGGGGAAGATAGATGTCAGGACACATGAAGATCTCCAAGGAACTAAGAAGCAGAAGCTGATGAGAGTTCCCCTGGAGCTAGCACTCTGGCCTCTGACTTGTAACCTCTGAAATTTTAACTAACATTTTGGTTAGTTAAAAGCATACATTTATATATTTATTTTATAGCAGCACTAGATAACTAAGATGGAGACTTGGTATGGCGTTGTAACGTAAACTGAACTGTAAGGTCAGTTTGAACCAAAAGATCAGCAGATCAAACCCACCAGTTGTCTTCTCAGACACCCTATACAGGGTCACTATGATTTGGAACCGACTTGACGTCACTTAACAACATAGATATATATATTTTAACTATTGTTGTTGAATGTCATCGAGTTGGCTCCGAATTATAACGACCCTATGTAGGATTGCTAAGGCTATAAATCTTTGTGGAAGTAGAAAGCCTCATCTTTCTCCAGTGCAGCAACTGATGGGCTCGAACTGCTTATCACATGGTTCGCAGACCAGTACATATCCTCTAGAGACACCATGCTTCCACTTTTAAATGATAGCCTGGTCTTTTAAAATACTTTTTAATTGTACAAAAGTTACATGAAAATATTGTGGTTTCTGAAGATTTAAAAAAAAAAAAGATACATCAATGAAGTGATTTATCTGCAGAGTTGTTTCAGGGAAGTTCAACATATTCTTGTTGGTATAAATTCTCTTTTCTTCTCTACTAGATTTTTATCCTTCTGTTTGTGACTCTTTTCACCATTTACTTTGTATGTCATGGCATCCCTACAACTTATTTTTTCTCTTCTTTTTGTCAGCAGTCTGCTAGCTTGTTTGATATTACAGAGTATGATAAAGTAACTTTTCTAAAGTTTTCATCCTGTTTTTAGACAAAACTCAGAAACATTTTGAAGTTTATCTGTTTAGATTCAGTTCAATGACAGCTTCTATTTATCTTTAATACTTCAGCACTATTCAACTCTTTAAAATCTTTAAAAGCACATATGAAAATCATTTTAAAACTGGGTTTATTGTCTGATTTGCTCAGGAGGCTTCTATAAAAGTACCATTAGCTCTATTGTCCCAGTATCTTGAAAGCACTATCCCACTTGTCTGTCAGTTTGTCATACTGTTGTGACTTGCGTGTTGCTGTGATTCTGGAAGCTATATCATGGTATTTTAAATGGAGCTCTGGTAGCGTAGTGGTTACGAATCGGGCTGCGAACCTTAAGGCCAGCAGTTTGAAACTACCAGCCGCTTCACGGGAGAAAGAGAAGGCGTTCTGCTCCCGTAAAGATTTACAGCCTCGGAAACCCTGTACAGGGTCACTATGGGTCAGAACCGACTCCACGGCACTTAACAACAACAGGGTTACCAATGGTGCACAGGTTTCAGTTGAGCTTTCAGACAAAGACAGACTAGGAAGAAAGAGAAACAGACTATTGAATAGCAGTGGAACACTGTCAGCTCCAGAATAATGAATATTGAAACATGATGAAGAGCACCAGAATTGTCATATATAGTGCCGGAAGATGAACCTCACAGGTTGGAAGGCACTCAAAATATGACTAGGGAAGAGTTGCCTCCTTAAAGTAGAGTTGACTAGTGATAACATGAATGGAGTAAAGCCTTCAGGACCTTCATTTGCTGATGGGGCACAACTTAAAATGAAGAAAAACAGCTGTGAACATTGTGTTCATGAGGAACTGAATTGTATTCATGAGGAACTGAGTTGTATTCATGAGGAACTTGTACACAGAGCAAGGGGCAGTTGTTGAGACAGAACAAGGAAACGCCCAATGGTTTAAACTTAAGAATGGTGTGCACCAGAGTTGTATTCTATTACCATATTTATTCACTTGTATGCTGAGCTAATAATCTAAGAAGATGGAGTATATGAATTAAAATGTGGCATCAGGATTGGAGGAAGGCTCATTATCAACCTGCGATATGCAGATAATACAATTTTGCTTTCTGAAAGTGAAGAGAACTTAAAATACATGCTGATGAAGATCAAAGATCATCCTTTGGCATGGGTTGCATCTCAATGTAAAGAAAACAAAAATCCTCACCATTGGACTAATAAACAACATCCATATAAATGGAGAAAGGATTGAAGTTGCCTAAGACTTCATTTTGCTCGGATCAACCATTAAAACTCAAGAAAGCAGCAGTCAAGAAATCAAATGATGTATTGCATTAGGCAAATCTGTTACACAAGACCTCTTTAAAGTGTTGAAGAGCAAAAATGTCAGTTTGAGGACTAAGGTGCATGTGACCCAAGCCATGTTATTTTTAATAACCTCATATGCATATGAAAGTTGGACAGTGAATAAGGAAGACCATAGAAGAAGTGATGCTTTTGAGCTATGGTGTTGGAGGAGAATATTAACAGTATCATGAATTACCAAATGAACAAACAAATCTGTGTTGGAAAAAGTATAGCCAGAATGCTCTTTAGAAGCCAGATGGCCACACTTCGTCTCTCATACTTCAAACATAGTATCAGGAGGGACCAGTCCCTGGAGAATGACAATGTGCTTGGTAAAGTGAAGGGTGAGTGAAAAAGAGGACGACATGAGATGGATTGGCACAGACCAGCAATGTGCTCAAGTGTAGTAATGATTGTAAGGTTGCTGCAGAACCAGCCAGTGTTTCATTCTGTTGTGTATAAGGTCGCTATAAGTCAGTACTGATTCGATAGCACCTAACTACAACCTTTCCCCAAAGAATCCTGCTCTCTTCAATGCACACCCTGTCAAGACAGCCATTTTGGCACATCCTCAAGAGACTCAGTTTATGGTCCTTTTAAATGTTCTTTGAGTTTAAGGAACAAAAATAAGTCTGAAGGTGCAAGATCAGGGCTGTAGAGTAGATGGGCTAAGAGTTCACCAAGAAATTCTCATGGAACAGCACTTGCTACCCTAGAAGAATGAGCAGGTGCAGGGAAAATAATTCTTTGGCACAATTTGCCTGGCCTTTTCCTCACCAATACCTTTTTCCAGTTCCTTAAAACTTCTTCATAATAGGCCCCTGTGGTTGTTCTGTGTTCTTTGAGACTATCAATATTACCCATTGGGAATAAGGAAAAAAAAAAAAAAA
>NW_006408583.1:7367393-7375189 GCF_000296735.1 Chrysochloris asiatica
TTTTTTTTTTTAAGAGCAGTCTTCTGAGACTAAGACAAGTCTATTATTGAGAGAGTTTTTCTGCAACCATCCACTGATAGCACAGATATATTTAAACATGTTTTGTTTGGAATAAATTCATGTAGGTATGAACTGGAATCTTAGTAGCAATACTTTTTGACTTACCCTTGTGATTCAGCCAGAAAATCTGTCTAGATTAACATTCATATTAAATAAGAGAAAGGCAAAAGTTATTAATTTTTCAATCATCCAATCAGTACGTATTGAGCATCTACATAACCATATAGCAGTGGGGCGATAGAAAGAACAAAATCAACAATTCCTGCCTTTGAGGAGCAAAGGAGTTTACATTCAAGTGAGAGAAGAGAGAGCATAAACACGATAAAGAAAAGGAAAATAGAGTATGTCCAGAAATGCTGGGAGAACAGAAGATTCTTACTGAAAGAAAGACCTGCAGATAAAAAGGCCAACTGTTTGGCTGTTTGAATGTCAAGCAAGCTTTGGAGGCATCAAAGAAAGAAAAGCCAGACCATCAGGGAAAAACTCCTTCTAGAACACAAACTGAAAGGGAACCCCTAAGCAGTGCAGTATGCTTGCTAGTGACCACTTGGGTCTACTTGTGAGTGGAAGTGGGGAAATGCAGTAATGAAGACATGGACAGAGTTTGGCCATGTTTCACTGGCACTCATTGACCTTAAGGTGAGACAGAGAAGGAAGGGCTGGCTGGTCTGATGTTTTAGAATATGTGTGAACTCCTGAGCCCATGCTCACTGACCTAACCCCTAGGGCTTAGGGCTGAGAGTGAAGCGGCCAGCTGGTCTGAAGTGCAGGGAGGTGTCCATGAACTCCCAAACATGCAACTAGTACCTATTTGACCTAACTTGGTTGAGTATTTGAACAGAACTTGAACTGAAGAATATAAAGCTGTTTGATACTGTGAACAAGTACAAATTGTTAGAATTTGACAAACTAGACTTTTGCCTATGAATGCAGTGACTCAGAATTCCAACTGGAATGCAAGGATTCCTCATATCAAGGAACAAGCTTGTTTCCTCAGTGTACTAGGTTTATTGTTGTTGCTAAATGCCATCGAGTCAATTTCGACCCATTGCGACCCTGTACAGGGTTTCCAAGGAGTGGCTGGTGAGTTTGAACCACCAACCTTGCGGTTCAAACTGACTTTGCAGTCCAGTGCATTACCCCACAGCGCCACACTAAGACTCCACTAGGTTGATGTTGTTGTTGTGAAGTGCCTTCGAGTTGGTTTCAACTCATAGCGACCCTGCATAGGGTTTCCAAGGAGCAACTGGTGAGCTTGAACCACCAAGCTAGTAGTTCAAACGGTTTTGCAGTCTGGCGTATTAACCCACAGCGCCACACCAGGACTCCATGGGGTGAGGAATTTAGACATTGGCTATTAAAAATGGGGATGGTGAGACTATAAAGGCATGAAGTGGCTGGCTTAGAAGCTTTCATGAGTGTGCTTATTTCAGAATGAGAGGAGGAAGGTAGAATCCCCACTTAGTAGCTTCCCTCTTTTCCAGATGGATTTGGTGAATGGGGAGGGGAGACAACTGTGATAGGATTTTATGACTCGATTGTGAGCAATTGTGAGCAGGATTAATTGCAATGGTCACAACTGTAATTGTAGAAGACGTGTAACTAAAACGGGGAAGTAGTTAACCTTTCATTTCAGTAACAGATGATTCTAAGACAATCAAAAAGGAAGATCATGAGTGGAGCATGAGATCCCTACCTAGAAAGGTGGCACAGCAGAAATGGTGGCAGAGGCACTGGCATGGAAAGACAGGGCAGTTTGGGGCTCTAGGCCCATGGACTAAGAGAGGCCATGTGCTTACGGGCATAAGGCTGGCAGGCAGAATGTGCTCTTGTGGATATTTAAATAAATATGTATTTTTTGTTTTGTAAAAAAAAATAAAGTATGGTTGTTGTTAGGTGCCATCAGGTCAGTACCAACTCATACAGACTCTGTACAACAGAATGAAACACTTCCTTGTCCTGGGCCAACCTCACAATCATTACTACATTTGAGCCCATAAAATATGGTAGAAAGTGTTAGATGATAAGGAAAAAAATGTATGCAAGGGAGAGAATCAGGACTGCTTGGGGATGGAGAGTTTGTAATTCTAGACAAAGACTCCAGTCAGCCTTGAACACTAATTTCTTGAAAACCCTTTGTTTTCAACATACTCAGCTAAAAGCTTGAGGAGAGTTCTAAGAGACGGGAAATGGTACAGGTGGTAGCTTGCCCAATTATCAGATTACTTAAGACCTTCTGCACAGTCAGAGCATTATTTCATATCCAGTCTTCCCCATCTTCCCCACCTCCACCAAGACTTCTCCCCAGCCAGTAGCTTTTTTCTTTAACCAACTCACTTGGGAAAAGATGATTAAAATCAATTTTACTGGTATTTTGAGCTTGATGTGCTTTTTAAACATATAAATTCCAGAAAGGCAAATCTTATAAAAACAAAGTCCCCATAGCTTGGGCTATTGCGAATAGACTGACCATTAAATCCACTTTAAGGTGTTCTTTCCACGATCAATACAGTGAGTGTCCTGGAGAGAAGTTAGGGACAAAAGTTGTTTTGGATCACAGTTCTGCCTATACAACCTGGGCAAGGCCACTCCGTCTCTCCAGCCTCAGGTCCTCAGATGAGAAACTCAAAAATGTGATTCTTCTGCTTCTTTTTAATCAATTCAAGTCATTACATAGATTGAGGAGAAAAGTACTGTCAAGTCAGTTAGGAATTAGAGCAAACCTGTATGTGTTTTCCAATGAGTGGTTGGTAGGTTTGAATAGCCGATCTTTGCCGTTAGCATCCAGTCCTTATCTTACTCTCTCTATATATACATATGTTAACTCAATAAGAACTCATAAGAACTCATGAGGCAGTACTGTTAACTCACCCACTCATCATAGATGCAGCATTTGGAATTCAGAGAGCTTGACTAACTTGTTGAGCCTAAAAATGTGACCCCAGCCTGGTCTATCTGGAGCTCTGGCTCATTATCAATATTCTTTTCTAGGAAAACCATTCTAACTACCAGAAGAAACTACCTACCTCCTGGGAGAAGGGAGAATTCAGCAGGGCATTTTTTGGGAAAGCACAGGTTTTGAGCAGATGTCTTCCAGTGATCCAGGTACCCTAAAGTTTGTATACCTAGAGCTGCCACTCTTTCCTTGAATCAGAAATATTATTTGTTGGAACTAATATTGAAAAGAAATAGTATAATGCATATGCATTCATATTGTCAAGTATGTTTCAACAGGTATATCTATATAAGACTATTTGGTACATGCAAACTGCTATCAGAAAAAAATGAAAACTCAACCATATTATAACATAGTTTTTGCCTTTACATTCGCACCTAAGAATACTATACCCAAGGATTCCCTGGATGATGCAAATGGCTTATTGGTTCAGCTGCTAACTGATAGGTTCAACGTTTGAGGTCACCCAGAAACACCTCGGAAGAAATTTCAAGTGATTTACTTTTTTTTTTTTTATAAGTTTTTTATTGTGAATGAGTGATCGTTTACATGGTGGAACATCAGTTTTACACTCATCCTATTGTATTTGTTTTCATTGCAATGATTACAAGCCCCTGCATGCTTCATCATTCAACAGTATTTGCTTCTATTCCCTTGTTTTTGTGGGTTTTTGTTTTGTTTTGTTTTTTTGTTTTGCATGTGCACCAAAACACTCAGGAATGGATAATCATTCATTCAAACAGCCAAAGGGCACACCCTGCCCCACAGCCACCAGCACACATCCCCTCTCCATGAGTCTAGAATCCTCAGCTGCTGGGTCTCTCCATGTCATCATCTCTGCTCCATCTCTGGCATTGCCACTTCTCTGGGTAGGGTCCCACACTCTGCTCCCACTCTTCTCCCTTGATGGTCCCAGGATCCTGTACTCTGGGACTGTAAGATGGGTCACTCACCCCTTTTTGCTACAAAACTTCTACCTTTACAGTTGTGACAATCTAGTGATTTACTTTTGAAAAATCAGCCATTAAAAGCGTTGTGGAGCCCAGTTCTACTCTGACACCTATGAATCCCCATGAGTCAGAGGTGATGCTCCACAGCTACTGGTTTTGTCTTGGTAATAATTCCCAGGGGCCATTTGATAGAACTAGTCTAATTGCTTTTACCTAGATTTATCTACCACTCCCTGTTTTGGTATATAAAGACATGTATCTTTTCCTTTATAGGGTGGGGCAAATTATCTAAATTGATGCAATTAGACTGAAAGGACAGGCTTTCCTGTAAATGTTAAGTGGGGAAAATGTGCTATCGTGTTGGGCGCCATCTTGTCCCAATGGAGATCTAGTCTCTAAAGAGAAACCAATTTACGAAAGAGGACATCAGAGAAAATCAGAGAGGGAAAGGGAACCAGAACCTCATCAAACTGAACCTAAAATCTTCTCATCAACATTTTCATTTTTGTGAGCCAATAAAATTCCTAATTTCTAAAGCCATTTGAGATAAGTCTCAGATACTTGCAAGTAAAAGTGTTTCTAAATTCTGAAAGCAGCTCTTGATATATTAAGATATATTTACCCCTTTTCCATTATATTTATTTACAATATTTTCCTTTCAAACCGTAGCTTGCTTTTTAATTTTGTTAATCTATCAGACAGTAAAGTATACTTGAAGTCATAAAATAAAAGCAAGTGTGGTGTCAGTGTTCATCTACAGAGACCCATTGGTAGATATAACATGTAAACTCAGAGACAGACTTAAGGCTAAAAATAATTTAAAATAAAATTATAAGAAGACAATGGTGGATTTTTTATTAAATAGTGTTATAATTTTGTGACTTATCATAGCAGGATAAACAGATTGATTAAAGGTATACATTTCAAAAATTAAGCTATAATAATATTAAAATAAAAGAAATAATTACATAATCTTGGCACAAGGAAGACCTTTTTAGATTTGGTGAAAAACCAAACAAGAAAACATTTGGTTACATAAAAATTAAAATATTCTTTCATTTTTCTGTATTGGAGGTGGTTGTGATGTGCCCTGGAGTCAGTTCCAACTCATAGTGACCCTGTATAGGGTTCCGGAGGCTGTAAATCTTTATGGGAGCAGAAAGCCTCATATTTCTTCTGCAGAACCGCTAGTAGTTTTAAACTGTTGACTGTGAGATTAGCCAGAGGGCCTGGAGGAAGGTAGAATCTCCAGTGAGTAGTATTCAATCTGTCTAGGTGGGGCTGATGCAATGAAATGCAGACGGGTCTCTTGTGATACAATAGTGAATAATTGTTATCATGACTGATTGTGAGGGTTGGAAATGTAAAGGTAGACGTTTTATAGCAAGGAGGGGAGTGATTAACTTTTCAGTCTAGGAGTGGAGGTCCCTAGGACCATCAAGGGAGAAGAGCAGAGAGCGGGACCCTATCCAGAGAAGCAATAATGCCTGAAATGGAGCCAGAGATGATGGCGTGGAGTGATGGAGCAGCTGGAGACTTTAGATCCAGAGAGGGAGAGTGACTGTGTACTGAAGACCTGGGTGGTACGGGGGAAGGATTGCAGGGTATACCCTTTGGTTGGTTGATGATGATGCATGGAGGGGATTGTAACCATGGCAATGAGACGATAAACGATAGAATGAATGTAAAACTAATGTTCTTCCATGTAAACTATCACATAATTCACAGTAAAACATTCAAGAAAATAAATAAATAAATAAAATAAAAGCAGGGAAAAAAAAGTAATTCATGTTCACTATAAAGGAATCAACTAATGCAGAGTTGTATAAAGTAAATAATGAGTGCTCCTCTTCTTTCTTCAATCCCTCATACCACAGACAACTACTCTTAACATCTTGTTTAGTATATTTCCAGACCTTTCTCAATATGCATGTAGTGTGTACCTAAACAGATTAAGTGCTCAGTTGCTAATCAGAAAGTTGGTGGTTCAAACCCACCAATTACTCCATAGGAAAAAGATGTGGCAATATTCTTCGGTAAAAACTTAACAGCCTAAGAAACCCTATAAGGAGTTCTACTCTATCCTTTAGAGTTGCAATGAGTCAGAATCAACTCACCAGCAGAGGATTTGGCTTTGTACTTGATCTACAGGAAATAGGGAGTTCTGGTATGGTGCTGTGGGTTAATATGCTGGACTTAAAGATTAGTACTTCAAGCTCACCAGCCACTCCTCGGAAACCCTATACAGGGTCACTATGAGTCAGAACTGACTTGAAGGCACTTAACAATCACAACATGGAATATAGAACCCATGACAATTACACCCACTCCTCACTTATCTACAAGGATGGTTCCAAAGACCAGGTCATAATATGAAAATTGGTATTATGCAAAAATGGAGGATGATCACATCAGACCACAAAAGGGAGGATGATTACATCATTTCATAACTGCCAAATGACATGGTTACATAACTGCAAAACCACTAAGAATCATGGGCCAGCCAAATTGACACATAACCTTTACCATCACAGCCATCATTATTCACATCTCTCATCCCAACATTTCTTAATAACAAAATACATTGTTAATGTACAACATTGTTGGATAGTAGATTTTTTAATATTGTGACAGACATGAAATGTCAGATAATGAGTTGATAAATGAGGCATAGATGTTGTTGTAAATTGCCAGATGATTTCTCACAGCTGGTGAAGTAAACTGTGTGGTGAATAAAAACATATCAATGCCCTACCGCAAGTGGTGCCCAAGATTACATACCACACTTGCAATACCCTCGCTATTTGTTGCTGTTAATAAGTGCTGTTGAGTCGGTTCCTGTATAGGGTTTCCAAGGAGTGGCTGATGAGTTTGAAACACCAACCTTGTAGTCCAAAATGACCTTACAGTCCGGTGCTTTTCTTACAAGTGCCTCACCAGGACCCTCTGCATAACTTTTTAAAAACAAGAATTATTTTCTAATAATTTTGTATCTAGCCTTTCTCCCTCAATGGTATATCACCACAGACATCTTTCCTCGTCAGCACATCTCCATTTTCTCTATTGAAAATAGAGTTTTGCTCTTTTTAAGAGAAGAATAGCAAATAACTCTTGGTGTGTGAATACCATCTCTTTATTCTTCTGCCAAGTGGAAAAAGAACAAAGCAGCCAGAAGAAACTGATAAAGACCTTTAACTGATCTAAGGGGAAAACGGAAGTTAACTCTTGAGTAGTTTTGTCCAACAAGACAATAGTCTGACCTTATTGGGATAAGGAGCCCTGATGATTCAGTGACTGTTAACTGAAAGTTAGGCAGTTTGAACCCACCATCCCCTCCACACACACACACAAAAGATATGGCTGTCTGCTTAAAGATTCGTTGTTGTTAAGTGCTATTAAGTCAGTTCTCAATCATAGCAACCCGTTTCTGAGGAGCAACTGGTAGGTTTCAATGGCCAACCTTGATGTTAGCAGTCCAGTGCTCATTTGTTGTGGTTAGGTGCTGTCGATTTGGCTCTAACTCATAAAGACCTTTTTAAAGTGTTGAAAAGCAAAGATGTCAGCTTGAGGACTAAGGTGCACCTGACCCAAGCCATGGTATCTTCAATAACCTCATATGCATGTGAAAGCTGGACAATGAGTAAGGAAGACTGTAGAAGAATTGATGCTTTGGCATTATGGTGTTGGAGGAGAATATTGAAAGTGCCATGGGCTGCCAAAAGAACCAACAGATCTGTGTTGGAAGAAGTGCAGCCAGAGTGCTCCTGGGAGGCCAAGATGGCCAAACTTCATCTCTCATACTTTGGACATATTGTCAGGAGGGACCAGTC
>NW_006408583.1:7376295-7376788 GCF_000296735.1 Chrysochloris asiatica
TTTTTTTTTTTTTTTTTAGATTATTTGTTCAGTATATAGATTAAATAAATAGGTTGAAAGAGTACAGCCCTGGCATACATGTTTCTTGATTTTAAACCATTCAGTATCCCCTAGTTCTGAATGAATGAATGACTATTGGTCTATGTACAGGTTCCTTATGAGCACAATCTGATGTTCTGGAATATCCATTCTTTGCAATGCTATCCATACCTTGTCATGATTCACACAGTCAAAAGTCAATAAAGCACAAGTAAACATCATTCTGGTATTTTCTGCTTTCAGCCAAGATCCATCTGATGTCAGCAATGATATCCCTAGTTTCACATCCTCTTCTGAATCCAGCTTAAGTTTTTGCAGTTCCCTGTTGATGTACTATTTCATTGTTTTTTAATTATCTTTGGCAAAATTTTACTTGCAGGTGATATTAACGATATTGTTAGAATGTTTTCTGTTTTGTGTTGGGTCACCTCTCTTTGTAATAGGCACAAATACG
>NW_006408583.1:7377418-7379392 GCF_000296735.1 Chrysochloris asiatica
TAATGACTTTTTGTTTTTTCTTGTATGATGTTCTTTATGTCATTCCACAGTCTGGGAAGTCCTGTGGGGCAGGTCTCCTCTGTCCTTGTTAGGGTCACTATAAGTCAGAATCAACTTGACAGCACCAGCTTTCATTAAGATAGAGAAAAACCTCACTGAGTTTCTATTGTTGTATTGTTAAGTACCCTTGATTGGTTCTGACTCATAGCAACCCTGTAGAGGGTGTCTGAGGAGTGGCTGGTGAGTTTGAACAGCTGACCTTGTAGTTAGCAGTCCAGTGCTTATTATACAGCACCACACCAGGGAAATTTTTTAGATGAGCTTGGCCTGAACTGTAGGAACCACCTTGGTAAAAGAGTTTTTATAAAAATTATATCCAGTGTCAATTAGAGAGAAGCCTTATACTCAGTGTGGGCATATTTTTAAATTTAGTAAATGTAATACATTGAGCCTGTGTGTTGTTGTTGTTAGGTGCCTATGTGTTAGTTACCATTAAAATCTTGCTTGATCTGAGAAACAGCTGAATATTGTGTATACAATTGTTGTTGTTGTTACGTGCCGTCGAGTGGGTGCTGACTCATAGCAACCCTGTAAAGGGTTTCCAAGGAGCAGCTGGTCAGTTTGAACCACTGACCTTGCTTGCGGTCCAGTGCTTTATCCCACAGTGCCACACCAGGACTCCTATTTAGCAATAGCCTTGCATGTATTTTCATACTGGAGAGAAGAGGAAGGAAACTACATGCTAATCTTAGTTAACCATTCCTACTCCTTACATTTAGATATTTGGATCATGTGGCCTTAGTCAAGATAACAGTAAACACATATAACACTGAATCGCTTTTCCAAAGTTGTTAGGTGCCCTCGAGTCTGTTCTGACTCACAACAACTCTGTACAATAGAACAAAACATTGCTCTGTCCTGCATCCTCTTCACAAGGCTAGGCTATTATTTTTTAGATGTTTGGCAATAGCTTGTTATAGCATAAACATGATAATTCTGGGATAAATCTGTATGTTTGTTGTTGTTGTTGTTGTTGTTGTTAAGTGCCTTTGAGTAGCTTCCAACTCATAGAGCCCTCGTATAGGTTTTCCGAGGAGCAGTTGGTGGGTTTGAACTGCTAACCTTGTGGTTCCCAATCCAGTACTGATCCTACTGTGCCACATCAGGAGTCCATCTAGGTGTTTAGGTACTGCTTTAAATTCAGTAAATATGATGACCATTTTCTACATATAGACATTACAACTAAAAATGAATCTCTGGAACTCTCTTCAGTACAGTAAAACCTGTGAAAGCCACTAACCTGTGTAAGGTGGAAACCTGTCAGAGAGAAAAAACTCAAATATTTTCCTCTAAAATAGTTGAGTGCTAGAAAAGTGATAAGACTGAGCACTGACAGAGCGGGGAGATCTATGAGAGCTGGAAAAACAAGGCAGTTCCTCCTAGCATGGCTCTCACAGAGTTCACTGTACTGAACAACTATAATGTGTGCGAATTTATTTGCTTAGCACTTTTTGTTAAACGTCTATACTGGCTAGTTTAATCCGTAGCATACTATTCTAGGCAGGAATTAGGGTTGATTACTAGATATGTACCTTTGACCAAATGAAGGATTTAGTGACCTCATCTCACTTCCAGGATTTCTAGATTTACTCACACAGGCAACTGTACATTTTTAACTATCTTTAGAAAAAATATACAAAAGTGCCCTATTTGACATCAGTCTTCCTGTAATCTCTTTGTGTTCTGAATCTTATTTGTGAGCTTTTGTGCCTTGACACTGATTTGTCAAGTTTCAAATTACAAATAACTTTGGATTTTACTAATTTTGTGAGACTTCTGGGAAGATGGTAGACAAGGCAGATGCACTGTATGGATCCTCTACAACAAAGATATGAGAGACCAAATAAAACAGACACAGATGAAAACTCTGGCACCCTGGACTTTAGAAGAAAGGTTAAAGAGGTGGATGAGGTG
>NW_006408583.1:7380587-7407875 GCF_000296735.1 Chrysochloris asiatica
AATACTGAGATTTCAGATATGAACAATACATTGAAAGAGCACAGGAGAAGATTTGAAGCAATGGAAGCCAGAATTAGTGAACTTGAATATAAATTTCTCAATACTAGTATGCTAGATCAACAATCAGAAGAAAAGAATGAAAAACTCTGAAGAAAGCCTGACTTATGAGGGACACCATGAAGAGGAACAACTTATGGGGATTGGAATTCCAGAATAGGAAGAGACAATAAGAAGTACAGAAAAAATTGTTGAAGATTTGTTGGAAAAAAACTTTCCTAACATCATGAAAGATGAGCAGATAAGTATACAAGAAGCTGGAGGAACCCCAAAGAGGATAGGTCATGAAAGAAAACCACCAAAATATATCATAATCAAACTGTCCAAAACCAAAGACAAGGGAAGAATCTGGAGAGCAACTTGGGAAAAATGAAAAGTTTCCTACAAAGGAGAACCACTAAGATTAAGCCTGATTTTTTAAGCAGGCGAGAACATACCAAAAACAATTGGTGGATGCTTACATATTTAAGAAGGTACCATATGATGAAGAACTGATGGTATTGAAGGAAGAAGTCCAAGCAGCACTGAAGGAAGGCATTGGCGAAGAACAAGATTACAGAAACTGATGAAATACTAATTGAAATGTTTCAACAAATGGATGCAGCACTAGAGGCACTCATTCATCTACATCAAGACATTTGGAAGATAGAAAATTCCAAAGACTCCACAAGAAATTTATTAAAACTCATATATAGATTTAGCAAAATGGCAGCATACAAGATCAACATACAATGTACAAGATCTTTACACCAATAAAGAGAGCTCTGAAAAGGAAATCAGGAAAACAGTACCATTTAGAATAGCCACCCAAAAGCTGAAATCCTTGGGAATAAACCTAACCAAAGAAACAAAAGATCTATACAAATAAAATTGTAAAACATTATTAAAAAACAAACAAAAAGGACCTACAGAAATGGGGGAATAGCTCAGCTCATGGATAGACTTAACATCGTGAAAAAGTCAACATGACACAAAGAAATCTATGATGTGTTGTTTTCAATCCAGATTCCAATACCTCTCTTTAAAGAGATGGAAAAACTAACCACTAACTGTATATATAAAGGAAAAAGACCCCGGATAGGCAAAGCATTATTAAAAAAGAAGAAGAAAGTAGGAAGCCTCTCACTTCCTGACCTCAGAACCTACTAGTAGTGAAAACGGTAGTCAAAACAGCCTGATACCCAGGAGACATCAAGGCAAGTGGTTGGGTCCCCTTAGGGCAAACCCCTTTCCAAGACTAAGACTCAATGGGAATACCCGAACAGGCATGTGGTCTGACTGGTGACCACAATGGTCACTGATAAGGGGAAGTGAAGGAAAATCAACAATGAAGCTGTGAGCTAAGTCCAACCACGTTCAATAGACTCCTGTGAACCCGGGTGGAGACCTGGTTGACCAGCAGTATGGCAAGACATGGGGACTCCTGGGCCCAGAGATCAGTGATATAAGCACAGAGGACTAGAGTGGAGAGTGAAGCGTCAAGCTGATAAGAAGTGAGGGGATATGCCCAGAAACACCAACACTTGCAGATAATACCCATTTGACCTGGCTTCAATGGCTGAATGATCAGAACTCGACTAGAAGGAGAAAAAAAGGGGAAAAAAAAAAAAAAAAAGAGTAATCTGATACAATTTGATGAACTTGACCTACACCTATGGAAGCAGTAGCTCAAAAGAGGGAACAAATCTTTACAGTGAGAATAATTCCCACCCCCTTAGTACACAGGGTAGACAGGAATGGACAACTTGGACATTTTCTACCCAAAATGGGGGTTGGGGGAGGTTACAAAGGCAAGAAGTGACTGGCTTACAAGCTTTCAAGAGGGATCCTAGATCCAGAGGGTGCGGAGGAAAGTAGAATCTCCACTGAGTAGTATCCAATCTGTCTGGGCGGGGCTGATGAAAAGAGATGGGGATAGGACTCTTGTGGTACAATAGTGAATAATTGCTATCAGGACTGAATGTGGGGTTGGAAATATAAAGGTAGACGTTTTGTAGCAAAAAGAGGGAAGTTGTTGACTTTTCAGTCCAGCAGCGGAGGTCCCTGGGGCCATCAAGGGAGAGGAGCATAGTGTGGAACCCTTCCCAGAGAAACAGTGATACCAGAGATGGAGGTAGAGATGATGATGTGGAGAGATGGAATGGCTGGAGACTCTAGACCCAGAGAAAGAGAGGGGCTGTGTGCTGACAACCAAGGGACAGGCTTGCAGGGTATACCCTTTGGTTGTTTAATGATGCATGGAGGGGATTGTAATCATGGCAATGAAACAATATATGATAGGATGAATGTAAAGCTAATGTTCTCTCCATGTAAACTATCACATAATTCACAATAAAAACTTAAAAAAAAAACACACACACCACAGCCTGGTACTGGTTCAACGAAAGGCACATAGATCAATGGAACTGAATTAAGAACCTAGAAATAAATCCATCCACTTGAGATTAGTTGATCTTCAACTAAGGGCCAAGATGCATTCCATGGGGAAGAGATAGTCTCTTGAATACAAGGTATTAGCAAAAAAGGAAATCCACTTGCCAAAAAATGAAACAAGACCCATATTTCTCAACACACATACAAAACGAACTCAACATGGATTAAAGACCTAAATATAAAACCTAGAACTATACAGATCACCAATGAAAACATAGGAACAAACTTAAAAGCTCTGACATATGGCATAAATACAGTCTCAAATATAACTGAAAACACACAAACATAAGACAAAATAGATGACATTTATGTCCATCAGGAGATTTCCCCAAAAAGAGTAAAAAGAGAAACCACAAACTGCAAAAAATGTTTGATAAAGACATACCAGACAAAGGACTGCTCTCCTAAATTTATAGAACACTTCAGTGCCTCAACAGAAGATAAATAATCCAATTTAGAAGTGGGCAGAGGGCATGAACAGACACTTTACCAAAGAAAACATTCAGGAATCCAAGAAACATAAAAACTCACTGTTGTTATTGTTAAGTGGTGTCGAGTTGGTTCTGATACATAATGACTCTGTATAGGGTTTCTAAGGAGTGGATCACCAACCTTTTGGTTATCAGTCCAATGCTTATCCTACAGTGCCATACCAGGAGCAAATCAAAACAACAATGAGCTAGCATCTTACTCCAGCATTAATAGCAAAGTTTAAAAAAACCCAAAACAATAAATATTGGCGAAAGTATGTAGAGACTGGGACCCTCTACCCTGCTGGTGGGACTGTAAAATGATGCAACCACTGCAGAAAAAGGTATGACATTTTCACCAAAAGTTGGAAATAGAAATACCACATGACCTATCAATCCCTCTACTTGGTATATAGCCTCAAGAACTAAGAGCTGCGACCCGAATAGACATTCACACCCATGCTCATTGCAGCACTTTTTATAAAGATGGAGAGGGCCTAAATGTCCATCTACAGAAGAATGGTTAAACAAACTTGGTACATACACATAGTGGAACATCATGCAACGTTGAATAACAAAGAACTGACAAAATACCTCAACATGGTTGAACCTGGAGGACATCATGCTAAGTGAAATTGCTGTTGTTAAGTGCCATCCAACCCATAGCGACCCTGTACAGGGTTTCCAAGGAGCAGCTGGTGAGCTTGAACCGCCGACTTTGCAGTCCAGCGCATTAACCTACAGCGCCACACCAGGACTCAAGTGAAATTAGTAAAAACAAAAGGACAAATATTGTATGACATCACTGTTGTAAAAAGTTAAGAAAAGATTTTCTTGCTACGTGAAACATTCTGTGACAGTTACAGGTAGGTGGAGGGCAGGGAAGGGGGAAGAAATAAAGTGAATAGAGATAAATACTGTTAACTAATGGTATATGGCATGGACTACAATCATTGTAATGATCAAAGTATATAATTTATTGAATGTGGGACTGGTGATCTGTTCTGTAAACCTTCACTCAATTCACAATAAAAGTTAAAAGAAAGAAAGAAAATTGGAAGACAGCTACCTGGCCAACTGATTGGAAGAAATCTATATTTATGCCCATTCCAAAGAGAGGTGACCCAACAGAATGTGAAAATCATCTAACAATATCTTTAATATCACATGCAAGTAAAATTTTCCCAAAGGTATTTAAAAAACAGTTGCAGCAATACATTAACAGGGTGTTGCCAGAAAGCTAAGACAGATTCAGAAGAGGACATGAAAAGAGGACAATCATAGCTAATGTCTGTCAGATGGATCATGGCTAAAAGCAGAGAATATCAGTTAGATGTTTACTTGTCCATTATTGGCTGTGCAAAGGCATTCAAATGTGTGGATCACAACAAATGATGGATAACATTGTGAAGAATGGGTATTCGAGAACACTTCATTGTGCTCATGAGGAACCTGTGCATAAACCAAGAGGCAGTCATCAAATTAAAACAAGGGGATACTTGAATGTGCTAGGGCTGTATTCTTTCACCATATTATTCAATCTATA
Organism: Chrysochloris asiatica; assembly: GCF_000296735.1. NCBI lineage: Eukaryota > Metazoa > Chordata > Mammalia > Afrosoricida > Chrysochloridae > Chrysochloris > Chrysochloris asiatica. The sequence continues at coordinate 7,385,094 of NW_006408583.1, forward strand.
TGCTGAGCAAATCATCTGAGAAGCTGAATTTATGAAGAAGAATGTGGCATCAGTAATGGAGGAAGACTCATTAACAACCTGTGATATGCAGATGATATAGCCTTGCTTGCTGAAAGTGAAGAGGACTAGAAATACTGATGAAGAACAAAGATCATGGCATTCAGCATGAATTCAATGTAAAGAAAATGAAAATTCTAAGAACTGGACCACTAAATAGCAAGGGAGGAGATACTGACCAGGGGTGGCAAAACAGTCAGATATAATGTGACCATCTTCAACTTTTACAACACAGTAGGTGGACTGGCAGAGTAGATTCACACAGGTGACAGGAAAAGTGGGATTTCTTCTTTTTCCCAATGCTCCCCTGGTGACCAGAGATGTGACCAACCCCACCCTCATCCACCCAGAACAGACCCTGCTCTCTGGGAGTTGTGAGTGTGAGGTGTTGTCGCCTGAATTCAGGCAGGCTAGGTTCCAGGTCTACAGATACCACAGAGCCATCTGTGTCTGTTTCATTTGGTCTCTCATGGAGTCCTGGGGTGGCGCTGTGGGTTAATGTGTCAGACTGCAAAGCTGTTTGTACTGCAAGGTCAGTGGTTCAAGTTCACTAGCTGCTCCTTGGAAACCCTATACAGGGTCTCTAGAGGTTGGACCCGACTCGATGGCACTTAACAACATCTTTGTTGTGGAGGGTCCACATAAGCATCTTTGTTGTGGAGGGTCCACATAAGCATCTTTGTTGTGGAGGGTCCACATAAAGCATCTGCCTTGTCTGCTGATTGGCAGAATTCCAAGCCAGGTTATTTTCAGTTGCCTCATATGCAGGTGAAAATTGAACAATGAACAAGGATGACCATAGAAGAATTGATGCATTTGAATTATGGTGTTGGTGGAGAATATTGAAAGTATCATGGACTGTCAGAAGAATACATCTGTCTTGGAAAAAGTACAGCCAAAATGTTTTTTATAAGCAAGGGTGGTGAAACTTAGTGGTGAGACTCATTGTCTGGACACATTATCAGGAGGGACAAATCCCTGGAGAAGGACATCATGCTTGGAAAAGCAGAGGGTCAGCAAAAAAGAGGAAGACCCCCCAATAAAATGGGATTAACACAGTGACAGCAACAATGGGTTCAAATATAACAGTTGTGAGGATTGTGCAGCACTGAGCAGTGTATCCTTCTGTTGTGCTTAATGTTGCTATAAGTCAGAGACGACTTGATAGCACCTAACAACAACACTTCATGGCAATAGTTCAAGGGTTCATCCACCCTTCATGGTTCCAGTAAGCTTAGAGTACATGAGAAGTTGATATTTTGTACTGTATGTTTCTCCTTTTGATCAGAATTCTTCTATGAAATCTTTGGTCAAAATGTTCAGTAATGGTAGCCTGGAACCACCAATTCTTATGGTCTCACGACAAAGGAGAGAGTTTGTTCATGGAGGCAATTAGCTACAAATTTCACATCCTGGTCCTTTTCCTGACTTTCCTTCTTCCTCTTTTGTTATAGGTAAATAGAGGCCAACTGTTGTGCCTTTGGTGGCCACTTGCAAGCTTTTCAGACCACAGGCACTATGCAATGAAGAGGTAGAACAGAAGCATTAAACACATAATTAGGCCAATTAGTAGGAATGACCCATGAAATCATGTCCCTAAACCTTGAAACCAGGAACCAAATGCCATGAAGAGTTTGGTTGTACATTAAGTAGCCTCAACAGCTATTCTTTTGGGGGGCTTTTTTGGTCATTGTTGTAAAATATATCTATCACACAACTTTTGCCAATTCAGCTTTTCACAGGAGTAAAATTTACTAATAGCAACTATAATAATCTATTGTGCAGCCCTACACTTAATCAGTATGATTTTCCCATCACCATTAACTGCCACCCCCGCCCCCCCCACACACAAAACCTTTCCCCTCTTCCTCCTGACCCTGATGACCACTAAATAAACTTTGATGGCAATTCATTTGCCTGTTTTTGTCTTTTTATGATTACTTTATCTTGATCATCATAGTGCCTTCAAGCTCCATCCATACTGCAGAGTGTATCAAGACTTTGTTTCTCTGTTGCGGTGGCTAAGTGCCGTCAAGTGGCTGGTGAGTTTGAACTGCCAGTCTTGCGGTTCAAACTGACCTTGTGGTTCAGTGCTTACTGTACAGTGCCACACTAGTCATTTCTCTTACCTACTGATGGATGTGATTCCACTGTATGTGTGCATCACACTTTGTTTTTCCATTCACCTGTTAATGGACATTTAGGATGTTTCCACTTTTTGGCTATTGTGAATAATGTTGCAGTGAACATTGGTGTACAAGTCTGTTTTTTGAGTCTCTACTATCAAGTCCTTTGGGTGTATGTCTAGGAATGGCATTGCTGGGTCATATGGTAGTTCTATTTTTAAGTTTTTGAGGAACCACCACACTATTTTCCACAGAATTTGTTTCTTCACTTTTGTTCTATTCTGGGTTTATATCTCAATTCAAATTCCTGCACTTGATACCACCCTTCCCACAACCCACCCATGCACCTTTTCAATGGAGATATTTTTCTCAAGCCCTGGAGACTAAAACCACAGGGTACATATTATTAGCTCAGCTAGCAAAGCATCTTTCTTAATCTCTAGATTCCATCTCTTCTGAGATGGAGGGTCTTCGGCATAAAAAACTACCGTTTATTTATCCAAAAGGCATTGAGCAAGTTCTATCTGTTTACACAGGCCTTTCCCCCAAGGGGAGAAGCAGAACCTGCTAGACTAGTTATGCCATGGCTGTATTAAGAAGAGACATTCATGCGCTACGTGCTGGAAACCAACCGTTTACTGAATGCTCATCTCCTTGTTTGCTCCCCAGACATTTGCCTGTGTCATTTTGCCTGGTTCACAGGTAATCTTTTAGGAAGAACTAAAGGATTCCTGTGCCTTATCCTAGTGTCCAGTGACACTGTTCATCCTTCTGATCCTGTCACCACCTACCAGTCCAGCTGCAAAAGTACCTGTGAGAGTGCAAATGCATGAGGCATCAGGAATGTGTTGACTTAGCATGATTTTGGCGAAGTATATGAATCTGATGCCAATTTATTTGACATCTAATTTTAAATTACTAACATCCATATCATGGCCTAGAGTCCTGGTGTGGTGCTGTAGGATGCACACTGGATTGCAAGGTCAGTTTGAACTACCAGGTTGGCAATTCAGATCTACCAACCACTCCTCAGAAACCCTAAACAGGGTTACTATGAGTCAGAACTGACTCAAATGCACTTAACTGCAACAACACCAAATAAACAGCCCAGGAGCTGTTTGTATTGTTTTAAAAATAGAATACCTAAGAACATCACCATAGTGCTGGTTGGTTTTTGTTTTTGTATTTTTAAGAAATGCAAATGCTTTGTTTGAAACAATTTGAGAAGACCTATACCCCAAATAAGTTTCTCATCAGTCTGCTCAAGGAAAGCAGATTGTGACTCATGGCGACCCATTGGATGTCAGAGTCGTAGAGTTTTTAGTGGTTGATTTTTCAGAAGTAGATGACTAGATTTTTCTTTTGAGATGCTCTGAGTGAACCAAACCTCCAAACGCCATTCAGTTAGCAACCAAGCATGTTAACCATTTGTTCCACCAGGAACTTCAGTCTGCAATAATGCCCAAAATTCACCTGTTAGATACTCAAATCTTTAGATCTTGAAAGGAACTTGAGACTCATATCAAAATGTATCCATGCATGTCTATGTTTCAAAATGTGAACAGTAGTAATCAGGAAATAGTAGGGTTATTATTGGTGAGTTTTCATTTTTCTTCATATGTTTTCCTATTTTCTAAATTTTCTACAATGAGTACATACACTTTTATTATCAGAACAAACTACTATGTAATGTTTACCAAAATAAGGTAAAAATCTAAAACCATTATCATGTAGTACTTTATTGAATATATATTTTGCAGCCCTTTTTTTATTGTGAATTGTGTGAAGGTTTACAGAGCAGATCATTAGTTTTACATTCAACAAATCATGTACTTTGCTTCATTGCATGGTTGCAATCCCCTTCATGTACCAACAGTTAACAGTATTTACCTCTATTCACTTTATCTGTTAACATTCTTCCCTGTGTCTTCTGTTACCTCATCTTTCCTCTGCTAACCTCCCTCTTGTTTGTATATTGCCTGCCCCATCACCCGCGTTAACATGTGTCTACCCTCTACCCTGTGAATAATTCCCTCTTGCTCCCATCCCAACCATCATAGATCAGTTCTTTTATCAAGAAAAAAAAATGTTTTTAATTTTTTACAACATTGGTCTCATACAATGTTTGTCCTTTTGTGACTGACTGGTTTTACTCAAAACAGTGTCCTTCAGGTTCAACTATGTTGTCAGGTGTTTCACAGATTCATCAATATTCATCAATGTTTTGTAATATTCCATTGTGTATGTGTACCAAAGTTTGTTTAGCCATTCTTCTGTTGATTTAGACTGTCTCCATCTTTTTTATGTTTCCCTTGTAGACAATATATTGAAGGAACTTTTTTTTTTTTATCGCCTCTACTCTCTATGTCTCTCTTTCCCCACGTAGTGGTTACAAATCGGGCTGCGAACCTCAGGGTTGGCAGTTCGAAACTAGCAGCTGTTCCGTGGGAGAAAGATGAGGCTTTCTGCTCCCATAAAGATTTACAGCCTCAGAAACCCTGTTGCTATGAATCGGAACTGACTCCACGGCACATAACAACAACAACAACATTCTGCACTAAGCATACTCATGAAAGCTTGTAAGCCAGCCACTTCATGCTTTTGTAGCACACCCTGCCCTCACTCCACCCAAATAATGAGGAAAGAAGGTTGTTCCTTGATATGAAGAATCCTTCCATCTGGTTGAAATTTTGAGTCACTGCATTCATAGGCAAAAATCTAGTTTGTCAAATTATAGCAATTTACACTGGTTCTTGGTATCAAACATCTTTTTCTTCCTCAGCTCGAATTCTGGTCAACTAGCTATCCAAGCTAGGTCAAATGAATACTAGCTGCAAGTTTGATAGTTCACGAACACCTCCCTGCACTTCAGACCAGCTGGCTGCTTCACTTTCAGTCGTAGCCCTCTGTGCCCATGAACTCAGGAGGCCACACATCTTCCTAAACTTCAGACTAGCCAGCCCTTCCTCTTCTCTCTTTCATCTCAAGGTCAATGAGTACCAATGTCTTCATTTCTGCATTTCCCCCACTTCCCACTCACAAGTGCACCTCGGTGGTCACCAGTGAGTATATTATGCTTCTCATGGGTTCCCTTTGAGTTTCAGTCCTAGAAGGGTGATTTCCCTAGTGGGCTGACTTTTCTTGCCTTGATGCTTCCAAAGCAGACAGCTTGCTTGATATTCAAACAGCCAAACTGTCTGTTTTTACTCTGCAGGTCTTTCTTTCGATAAGAATCTTCTGTTCTCCCAGCAGTTCCGGGTTAGTCTGCAAGTCTTGTCAAGTGGGAATGTCAGAACTCAGAAGGTTCTGAGTGGGGCTCAGGACTTCATCTAAGGCCTCATATTCTACAAAGGCTTAAAAAGAAGGCTATTTCCTCTTTTAGCAAATCCAATCAGCTATAGGCCAAAGGTGAGTTTACAAGTTTTCTGTCACCATAATTCCCATATTAATTTCCATCATACATAAATGTCTGTTTTACAGTATTAGGCAGGGGAAAAAAATACCCTTAAGACAGTCAAGCACATCAACATATTTTCCCTCCTTTACCCATTCAGCCTATGTCTCAATCCACGTATCTACTCACAGAACACTGTTTTTTCAGGTTGTATATATACTACTATTTGCCTCTATCCCATTTAGTCTATGCGCATTTCCCTCAGTCTCCCCCATCTTCATTGTGTATCTGCATTGTTTTTCTGTTACTCTCCCTCTTCTTGTGCATTGCCTTCCCCCTCCTTTATATATTGCCCTCCCTGTCACCCAAGCTATCATGCATCTACCCTCTAACCAATGAATTACTCTCCCCTCTCTCCCACCGCTGGTAAACATCAAAGGATGTTCCTTTTAGTACAGAAAACTTTCCTTAAGCTTTTATAGTAATGGTCTCATACAATATTTGTCCTTTTGTGATTGACTAATTTCACACACACTATCCTTGAGGTTCATCCATGTTATGTGATATTTTGCAGATCCATTCTTTTTCTTCAAGGTTGCATAGCATTCCACTGTGTGTGTGTACTAAAGATTGTTTATCCATTCTTCCTTTGATGGGCACTTAGTCTGTCTCCATCTTTTTGCTATTGTCAGTAATGCTGTGATGAACATTGGTGTGCACATGAATACATTTCCCTCCATCCCCAACCTAACCATCATACATAGATTATCTCTTTGATCAAGAAAACTTTTTTTTTTTTTTTAACTTTTTACATCATTGGGCTCATAAACATTTGCCCTTTTGGGATGACTAACTTCACTCAGCGTCATGTCCTCCAGGTTCAGCCATGTTGTGTGGTGTTTCACAGATTTGTCACTATTCTTCAACATTTTTTAGTATTACATTGTGTGTGTGGACCAAAGTTTGTTTAACCATTCTTCTGTTGATGAGCATTTAGACTATCTCTATCTTTCAGTTATGTCTCTTATTTAAAATTTTTATTGGAGGTGGTGGCAGTGGGTGATGTTGTCTCTTGCAGACAGCATATTGAAGGATCCTGTTTTCTTATCCATTCTGCTCTTTATGTTTCTTGACTGGTACATTTAATCTATTTACCTTCAGGTATGAATTGCTTGTTGTCGTTTTTCTATGTGGTTTTTTTTTTCTTCTTCTTCTTCTTGTGGTTTCTTTGTTCCATCGATTTGCTATGCTGAGTTCATTTTGTTTGTGGGTTTTCTTGTCATTTTCATTTCTGTTGTGCTAATGTTTACTAAATCTTTCTGATTGTCCTTTTTTAAAACTTTGATGTGCAGGTGTGTTATTTTTCTTTGAGGTTACCCTGTAATTTATCAATATTTTCCTGTTGCTCTTTTCAAAAAAGGACCAAAACTTTTTATTGTGAATTGAGTGAAGGTTTGCAGAGCAGATCATCAGTTTTACATTCAACAAATCATATACTTTGTTTCATTACAATGATTGCAATCCCTTCTGTATGCCATCAGTTAACAGTATTTACCTCTATTTACTTTAACTCTTGCATTCCTCCCTGTGTCTCCTATTACTTTCATCTTTCCTCTGCCATTCTTCCTCTTGTTATATATTGCCTTCCCTATCACCCAAGTTACCACATGTCTACCGTCTAGCCAGTAAATAGTTTTCCTCTCTCTCTCACTCTTGATATCTATCATAAAATGTTTATTCTGTCATGAAAATCTTTTCTTAACTTTTTACAACAGTAGTCTCATACAATATTTGTCTGTGTTATGAGGTGTTTTGAAGATTCAGTGTTCTTCTTCTTTTTTTTTGCAATAAATCATAGAAAACTTTATTAAATAAAAATATGAAGCTTCTACTCTCTATGTCTCTCTTTCCCCAAGTAGTGGTTACGAATTGGGCTGCGAACTTCAGGGTCAGAAGTTCGAAACTACCAGCTGTTCCACGGGAGAAAGATGAGGCTTTCTGCTCCCATAAAGATTTACAGCCTCGGAAACCCTGTACAGGGTTTCTCTACATGTCTATACATTTCTTTTTTTTAACATTATTGTGAATTGAGTAAAGGTTTACAGAGCAGATCATCAGTTTTACATTCAATAAATCATATACTTTGCTTCACTGTAATGATTGCAATACCCTCCATGTACCAACAATTAACAGTATTTACCTCTGCATTCCTCCCTGTTTCTCCGATACCTGCAACTTTCCTTTGCAAATCATTGCTATTCTTTGTGTTGCATGGTATTCCATTGTGTATGTATACCAAAGTTTGTTGAACTGTTTGTTCTTCCATGGCATTGCACTTCTGAAAGTCTGTGGTTTCATGAGAATAGAGGAGTTAACATAGGATAAATTCCTACAAGGATAGCTACTGGTTTATTCCATTTATTCTTGGAGAGTTGATTCATTTTCAGTTAACTCACTCAGTCATTCATTCATTTGCTCAAATATTTCTTAAGCAAAATGCTAGATAGTATGCTAAACTTATGTTGGGCATGTTATAGTAAGCAGAGCAGATAGAGTTGCTACCCCTCATGGGGTTCTAGTCTCATATGATTTTGGCACACCACCCTTCCCAATTATATCTTTTTATTTCTTATGATATAATCCACATCCCATAAAACTCACCCTTTTAAAGTACCAATTGAATCTTTATTCATTAATTCAATTATTTATTGAGCATGAGTTTTGTGCTAAGTAAGTGAAACACTGTTAAGTAAGTCAAACTGATGTAGACCTAGCCCTCAGAAACCTAACAAGTGAGATTTACTCTAAGGTAACAAACCGGTGAAAACTGGCTTGTTCTGCCTCCTCTTTATCTAGAACATACCAGCATTGTTGTTGTTGTTAAGTGCCGTTGAGTTGATTCCGACCCATTGCGACCCTGTATAGGGTTTCTAAGGAGCAGCTGGTGAGCTAGAACTGCCAACCTTGCAGTTCAAATGACTTTGCAGTCTGACGCATTAGCCCACAATGCCACCCCAGGACTCCAGCCTTAGTAGGAGTTTATGCTTACACTGATTTCCTCTAGGACTGAAGGACAGTTTTAATCATTTTAGCATGAAGTTCGTTTTATCTTTTAGCCTCTTTTTTCATTGAAACTGATGGAATATAAGAAGTCCTCATGTGACATTGTAGGATAAGCACTGGACTGCTAACCATACTGCTGGCAGTTCAAATCCACCAGCAGCTTCTTGGAATTCCTATAGTGGCTCTTATGAGTTGGTTGAGGGCACTTAACAACAACAACAGCAATACAATAGCTTGAGGTTTCCCTTATCACTAGGTCTGGCCAGCTACAATAGATGTCTTTGTGTAGCTAGTGTTCTAGCCGCACCCATTTCTCAAGCTTTATGTACAATCACCAGATTCCAACTTAGTATATGTGGGTCAGACCATAGAATCTATATTTCTAATAAGCTCACCCTCACTTTCCTTGAGGTTGATCCTCAGACTTCATGTACCAAGAATCCATAGTCCAGAGACTGACCCAGACTCTCTTGCGAGTTTCTGTATGGGCTCACTCCATCCCTTACTCAGTACAGCCTCTCCCCACCCTGGCAACACCTGGGTAAACTTGATCTTTGCTCTGGAAGACTGTAACCATCACCCCACTCTTCAGCTGCATGTCTTGTTTTGAGGACTGAGATGTTCTCCAGGATCACAGCTATGTTTGCCTAGCCAGCCATTCATTTTCCCTTGTCAGTGGGCACCTTTTACAACCTCTTCTCCAGGTGCCAACAGTGCCGGGCCTCCTTGCCTCTCTTCTCCCTGACTACAGGGAGATCTGTGTTCCTGGGAAACACGGTAACCCAATATTTGTTTATATTTATGGCTCGTTAGCTATCTTTATCTAAAAGATTAAAAAAAAAAAAGATCAATGAAAAGCAGCTGCCCTTTGTTCAGAGCATTTCATTCACTTTGATATAGGCCTTTCCTCTACTCTCTATTTTCATCCAAAGCTTCTGTTTAGTTTTTAGGTTAGGCAAAAGTGGTTATAGCTCAAACCTTGTTTTGATCTTTGTTAGAATTCCTTAAGCTCTGGGATGATCAGTATCCATTTTAGAAACCCAAAGCTTTAGTTTAAGGAGCTCTGTGGCACAGTGGTTAAAGAGCTTGACTCTGGGCTAATGCACCAGAGTGCAAAGTCAGTTTGAACCCCAAGGTTGGCAGTTCAAGCTCACCAGCTGCTCCTTGGAAATCCTATAAAGGGTCACTGTGGGTCGATACCAACTCAATGGGCACTTAACAAGTGCAATAAAAGTAAGCAGTTGGAACCCACCAGCTGCTCGGGGGAGAAGGACGGCGGAAATCTACTTCAGTAAAAGATTTACAGCTTTGGAAGTTCCATGGGGCTAGTTCTGCTCTGTCCTATAGGGTTTCTATGAATCAAAATCAACTTGATTTCAGCGGGTTTCTTATTTTTTTAAAGGTGTAGACTCTGAGAACAAACTAAAGACTTTTAGTAAACTTTTTCATCTGACCGAAACAAGCCCATGAAAATTCTATAGCTTGTCACCAACTGCATACTTCGAGACCAACTGAGACTCTGAGTCCCCCATACTTGTTTAAACTGTGCTCCAGGAAAACTACACATGTTTGCAGGGGCTGTGCTGAGTTGTTTTTGTTTGGAGGTTGGAGGTAAAGGTGTCGCTTTACCTCAACCAAAGCAGCTCCATTTGTAACACTTTCATTTCTTTCTCAGGCTAGACTTCGAACTAAATTTTATTTGAAGGATGAGTTATATATATCATATCACTATGGTACCTGTACCTGTATGGGGTATGTGGTAAATTAATATGAATATTAATTTTGTGTCAACAGCTTCAGGAAGTCACATTTGTCTTTCCTCATTTAATTGCAGTTTATATCAAAGCAAAATTCAACATCTATGCAAAAGTTAGCAAAGGAAGTCTAACACCAAACCTACTATCATCTTGCTGTTGTTGTTAAGTGCCCAAGTCAGTTCCAACTTGTATAGAGTTTCCAAGAGCAGCTGGGGGGTTTGAACTGCTGACTTTTTGCAGTTGTCAGTACAGTGTTATCCTACAACTGCCATCTAGTTGATTCCAACTCATAGTAAACCTGTATAGCATTTCTGAGGCCATAGATCTTTATGGGAGCAGAAAGTCTCATCTTTCTCTGGAGGAAAGGCTGGTAGGTTTGAACTGCCGATCTTGAGATTACCTTATATAGTGCCAATAATATGACTTTATCTTAATCACAAGCTCATTCTACGAAAAATTTTAAGTATGAATATACGTTTCACACTTAGAAATGTAGAGTCTGCATTATTTTCTTGCAGTCTCTGTTGTAGATTCATGAGTTATTGATGAATTTTTTTCAGTAAATTTAAAAAATAGTTTTATTAATGAGATATAATTCTTATAACATATGATTCACCAATTTTAAATGGACAGTTCTGTGGCTTTTAGTGTACTCATAGAGTTGTGCATGCATTACCAAAATTAATTTTAGAACATTTTCATTAGCCCAACAAGAAGCCCAAACTCTTGGCCAGCCCTCCCTACTCCCCACATCCACTTAATTCCTACTACTAATCTACTTTCTCTTTCACTGAATTTGCCTTTTCTAGGCGTTTCATTTGTTCTTTGGGATTAACTTCTTTTATTTCATGATGTATTCATGGTTCATTGATATTATTCCAATTATCAGAAGGAGTCCTGGTGTGGCACTGTGAGTTAATGCACCAGACTGCAAAGCCATTTGAACTGCTAGGTTGGTGGTTCAAGCTCACCAGCTTCTCCTCGGAAACCCTATACAGGGTCGCTATGGGTTAGAATTGACTCGACAGCACTTAACAATAACAACAACAATTATCAGTACTACCTTACTTTTTATTATCCAATAGTATTTTATTTGTTTGTCAGTTGATGGACATTTGGATTGTTTCCTTTTTTTTTTTGCTGTTATAAATACTGCTTCTAAGAATATTTGTGCACAAGTTTTCTTGTGAACATTTTTTTTCTCATTTCTCTCAGGTATGTATTTAAGAATTGAATTCCTGGAGCATATGATAACTCCTTATTTAAACTTTTTGTTTGGTTCTCCATACATTTTTTTCTTTATGCCTCCCAAAGTATTTCCACCTTATTTACATCTATATTTAACCTTTTGAGGAACTGCAAAATTCTTTTTCAAAGTGGCTAAACCATTTTATATTCCCATCAAAACTTATTATATGGTTTTGTTTAAAGCCATTTGAGTGAGTATTAAAAGCTATCTCATTGTACCTTTCCCTAATAACTAATGGTGTTGGTCATTTTCCATAGACTTCATTACTATGTGTATATCTTGGGAAAAATATGTATTCAGATACTTTGCCCAATTTATTTGGGTTACTTATCTTTTTATTATTAATTTGTAAGAGTTCTTTATGTTTTCTAGATATAAACCATATCAGATATAGATTTGAAACTATTCTGTCCCATTCTGTGGGTTCTATTTCACTACCTTAATGCATGTGGATACCCAGTTGTCCTGGTAGCATTTGTTGAAAGTACTCTTCTTTTTTCATTAAATTATCTGAGAACCTTATTAAAAATTAATTCACTGCAAATGTGAAGATTTCTTTCTCAACTTTTTATTCCATTTAGCTATATGTCTATCCTTTTGCTAGAACCACTTTGTCTTGATTACTATAGTTTTATAATAAATTTTCACTGGGATAGTGTGAGTTCTACAACTTTGTTCTTTTTCAAGATTTTTTTTTATTATCCTGGTTCCCTTTCATGTCCATATTTTGTTTAGGATTAACTTGTCTGTTTCTGAAATGAAGTCAGCTAAGATTTTGATAGGGATTGTGCTGAATCTGTAGGTTAGTTTGGGGAATATTGCCATTTAAACAACATTAACTTCTGATTCATAAACATAAGATGTCTTCCCAATTTGGTGGTGGTGGTGATTCAGAGCGACTGTGTATGGGGTTTCTGAGGCTACAGATATTCACAGGAGCAGAAAGCCTCATCTTTCTTCCACCAAGTAGCTGGTGGGCTTATCCTATAGCACCACCAGGGCTCCTTTCCGTAAGGAGTAGCAGGGTACAAAGCCCGGCCAATGCACTTCATGTACAATTGTCCTCTGTTTGTAAGTGGAGGCTTATGTATTGCTGTATGTGAGCTTCTAGATTTGGAGTAGGAAGAAAGGCCTGGAGATGTATTCTGAAAACCAACCAGTGAACACTCAATGGATCACAGTAGTCAAATCCCGTTGTGCATGACTTGGGACTGACTCCACAGCAGCTAAGAACAGAAGGTCAGGAAGAGGAAAAGCTGAAAATATTCCATGAGAGGAAAAGCATGTGTAGATGTACAGAAGTGTGACGGAGTCTGGTTTATTTGGGAAGTACAGTCACACCTGCACAAGCCAGGATCTGTGTCAGGTGGAAACCTATCAGAGAAGGAAAACAAAAACACTTCCAACTAAATTGAATGCTAGAAAAGCGGTAAGACTGCACCCTATCAAAGGCAAATTTCAAGACTTGGAAAAACAGCATTTCCGACGGGCTCCAGCTCTCACAGTTTTCACTGTATTTCATTCTATAAGAAATTGTGACTTATTAGAGCAAAGGACAAACTGGGAACAGGACAAGGAATGGAGAGGGGAAGGAAAGGGTCAGAAGTAGATCAGAATTACAATGTACAATTTAAAACTTAATAAACTTACTCTCTAAGTGAAAAACACATACTTCAGGGTGGTATGTATATGTATACACAAGAGAGACAAGAAACTTAACCCTGGATGCAGGAAATTCAAACAAAGGGAAGTAGCAAATGATCCTTGAGTTTAAATGCTATTTGCGACAACAAATTAAGGAAGATTAATGAGTCATGCTACTTTGATGTCAGAAGAAATCAACTCTCTGCATAATATACTAGTCAAGGTTCAGGAATGGCTTGTTTTCAGGAAAAGATTCTTCTCTACTTTTTAATGTCATCACAAAGTTTCCAGAATTCTTTGGACAGTAAGTTTTGTTTTCCTTGCAAAGAGTTAAGGTTTTAGCCAAGTTGATTCTGCTGTTTTTTCATTCATTTCTATTCATTTGCAAAGTTCCAGGCTTACCACTATTACATTGGAACTGATTCCACGGCACATCACCACCACCATCACCAACACCACCATATTGTCATGGTCTTCATGCTTGTCTTAGTACCTGCTGTTGCTACCATTTGCCTGGTTTTAAACTTCCCATGTAATTCCTGCTTATCTATCACAATCTGCATCTTGTGGCTACTTCTGTGGCTACACACAAGACCCTCAATGAGCTGGATTGACACAGTGGCAGTAACAATGAGCTCAGGCAGAATAATAGCCGTGAGGAAACTGCAGGACCGGACAGTACCATTCTGTTGTACTTAGAGTCGCTATGTGTTGGAACTGACTCGTGTGGCATCTAACAACAAACAACAACAGGACTGCTGAAGCTTTTTTTTCAATATCATCCCACTATCCACCTCTTGATTTCTGATCACAAAGACCAAGACCAAGACTGTATACTGTTTATTATACCATTTATTCTATCAACAAAAGTGGAGTGAGTCCATGCTAGTACTTGCTCACAAACCGAGACCAAACCAAATCAGTTGCTGTTGAATTGATATCGACTCATGGCAGCCCCACATGTCAGAGTAGAATTGTGCTGTAGACGGTTAGTAGTGGCTGCTTCGTCAGAAGTAGATGAACTGGTCATTCTTCTGTGACACCTTGGAGTTGACTAAACCACTAACCTTTCACTTAGTAGACATGGATTGCACCATCACTGGACTCTACTTGTTCACAGATGGAAGGTTATCATACTCACCTAATTGGTGAGTTGAAACAATTCCATTTTAAAATGCCCCTCTGTGACCCTCAAAGAGTCACGAAGCTCAAAGGAATGTAATTGGTTCTAAAGGAGTAATTTGTGGTGGAAGAACCAGTCTCACATCCTGGAATCTTAAATGGTAAAATTTTAGAGACACATACTAGTGTGTACTTCCGAAATGATCTTCTTACAGATAAAGCAATGGAAGCTTAGGTAGATAACACGTCACTGCATTCCCATACTATCACTGCGACCTTGAGCAATTTACTTATCTCCTCTTTGCCTCCCTTCCTTATCTATAACGTTAATGTTTGTTGTAGCTATACCTCAGAGGATTCTCATAAGGGATAAATGAGACACTATATACAGGAGCTCTGGTAGCGTAGTGGTTACGAATTGGGTTGTGAACTGCAAGGTCAGCCGTTTGAAACTACCAGCTGCTCCATGGGAGAAAGATAAGGCGTTCTGCTCCTGTAAAGATTAACAGCCTCGGAAACCCTGTGCAGGGTCTCTATGAGTCGGAACCGACTCCATGGCACATAACAACAACAACATACAAGTGGGAGAATCCTGATGTGGAGCCATCGGATAAGCACTTGACCTCAAGATCAGTTTGAACCACAAGGTTGGCAGTTCAAACTCACCAACCGCTCCTCAGAAACCCTTTCCAGGGTCACTATGAGTCGGAACCACAACAGGCAAGTGGAGAACTTGCAGCTGATATTAGCTGTTGCTCCACTTCATGCACAATGGGAAGACAGTGATCCATAGGGTTTTCATTGTCTGGTTTCTAAAAGTCATTCACCAGGCCTTTCTTCCTAATCTTTTAGTCTGGAGGTTCCACTGAGACCTGTTCAGTATTGACTTAGTTATGTAGGGTTACTATAAGAGAAACACTGTTAATGGGTGGCTTTAGCAAACAGAATTTTATTCTTTTATAATCTAAGAGGCTAGAAGTGTGAATTCAGGGTGAAGACTCCAAGGGAGGCTTTCTCTCTCTGTTGACTCTGGAGGAAGTTCCTTGCCTCCTTTAAACACCCGGGCCTGGTGTTCCACGGAGATCTCCATGTGTCTTGGCATAAATATTCCCTCATCTCTACGAGGCTCTCAGCATAGGTCCAAAGGATGCACGATGTGCTCCATTTTTGACTGTACCGAGGTTCTCCCTTCTCTGCTCCCATCTTGCTCTTTTTACCTCTTGTCAGATAAAAGATGATGCAGAAACTCCCCATCCGCCAGATCAGAGCTATGACTTGAGTTAGGGTGTTGCATCCCACCCTAATCTCCTTACAACCGACTTCAGCTGATCACATCAGCTCATATCACATAACTTCCCAATTAGCGCATTGCGTAACTGCCAAACCACTGAGGATCATGGTCCAGCCAAAATGACACGGAAATGTTTTGTGGTTATTGGAGGGAGGACACAATGTAATCTATGACAGGCATCATGCTGCTGTTTTTGTTGTTGTGTGTCTTCCACTTTATTTAGGCTCATTGTAACCTATAGCGCAGAGTAGAACTACCCCTCAGGTTTCCTATGAGCAGATCACCAGGTGAGCAGATCACCAGGTTTTTTCCCTGCAGAATGGCTGCCAGGTTTAAACTGCCACCCTTTCTTTAGGCTAGCAGACAAACACTTATCCAGTGCACTACCAGAGCTGCTTGTTCAGCATTATTGTTGTTGTTATGTACCGTGGACGGTTCTGACCCATAGTGACCCTGTACAGGGTTTCCGAGGCTGTAAATCTTTACGGGAGCAGAATGCCTCATCTTTCTCCTGCAGAACAACTGGTAGTTTCGAACTGCTGACCTTGCGGTTGGCAGCCCCATTCGTAACCACTACACTACCAGAGCTGCTTGTTCAGCATTATAGCAGCACTCAAGTCTCCAGTGACAGACAGGTGGGAGGTGCGCTTCAGGTGCCTGGGCAGGTCTCCCACGTGAATACTGGGATTCTACCTCCGAACCACCAAGCCCTCAAAGAGTGTTATTGTTGTTAAGTGCTGTCAAGTCAGTTCCGACTCATAGTGACCGTGTATAGGGTTTCCGAGGAGCGACTGGTGAGCTTGAACCGCCAACTTTGCAGTTCAAACTGACCTTATTATCCAAACCCAACTTGCTGTGCAGCACATTAACTCAGAACACCACACCAGGAACTTAAAACAGAAAAATCATTCAATAAATGTTCATTGTTCTAATAAACACAGTGTCTTTTGTTATTGCTGTTAAGTGCTGTTGAGTTGGTTCTGACTCATAGTGACCCTATATAGGGCTTGCAAGGAATGGGTAGTGGGTTTGAACCACAAACCCTGAGGTTAGCAGACCAGTGCTTATCCTACAGCACCACCCCAGGATTCCACATTGTCCTTGTTGTTAAGTGCCTTCTTTTCTGACTCATAGCAATACTGTATGGAGTTTCTGAGGATCAGCTGGGAGGTTTGAACTGCCAACCTTATGGCTCAAAGTCCAGTGCTGACCCTACACTGCCACACCAGGAAGGAGTGCTGTAGAGTACCTGGTATTCACAGGCATTCTCTCATCCAAGCACTAAATAGGCCCGACCCTGTTTGGTCTGCTTAGCGTCTGATATCAGACAAGACAGGGCTCATTCAGGGTGGTAAGGCTGTAGACATGGTGCCTTTGGTCTGCTGCTAATTTGCAATTAGCTCCAAACATCCCTTAGCATCTCTGGATCTCAGTTTTACCATCTGTAAAATGAGAAGTTAGATGAAGCTAGTGCTTCAAGTTGTGCGGCACAGTCCTAGGTTCCTCCGGAAGGATCATGGGGAGGGGTAGACGAGCAGCTAGTGTCCCTAACATCTGTCCTCTTTTATCCAGACCTGTTTAAATGTCATCTTATGAAGAAGAAGAAAAAAAAACTTAATAAGATAAACTTGAATGTGCCTTCCACCTAAGCGTCTGACTTTTGCAAAGATCAAAACTGCGTACTTTGCCTTCAAAATAAAGACTTTTTTTTTTAAGTGTTCAGGATAAGATTGCCTTATGACCATAGGAACAGAGCTAGGTCTTCTGACAGTATGTAAAGATGTGATAATCTCGTGAGGTTAATGAGAAGGAGATTTTCAAATGATTAATGCTCAGTATTGCATATTCTTGTGTCTTGCTTAAGAGGAAACAAATCCTTGAGCCAGAACTTCAAGGCCAATTAATTATATATCTCAATGCCATATTTGAATGCCTCTCTATAAAAGCCTGAATATTTTAAATCTTGGGAAGACTTTAAAAAAAAAAAAAATTAACCCTGTTTGATACATGTATTTTTAAAGTCCTGATGTGGTGCTGTGGGTTAATGTGCCAGACTGCAAAGCCATTTGAACTGCAAGGTCACCAGCTGATCCTTGGAAACCCTATACAGGGTTGCTATGGGTCAGAATCAACTCAACAGCACTTCACAACAACAATATATATATTTTAGCTCTTAAAAGTATAATACACCCAGCACCATTCTGCAACAGCTGAGGACAGTGGAAAGAGAAAATAAAAGGTTGGCTTTTCTATCTATAGTATTTGCCTGTCTAGGCATTCTAGATGTTCATTTGAAAGATTTCCTAGGAAACCCCAGCTGCTATACGGAAGTGTTGCTGTAGATTTAATGTAGATTCGACTAGTGCACTCCACCCTTAAATGATCTTAGTGACTAATAGGGCTGGCGCCAGTTCTTACTTACCAGATGTGAATTCCACTTACCCCTTGTTTTTGTGCCTTCCTCTGCTAACTTGCAGTCTTCAATAAAAATAGATTCAAGAACTTCTTAAAAGACATCAGAATCAACAGTGTAGTGGCTCTTTAATTTTTAAGCTGGCCTGGTACAATGGCCTCACCTAAGAGTCATATGTTGGTTATGTTCCCTGATGTTAGAGGGTCCTCCCCCGCAGCCCACAGTGACTCAGAGGCAATTGCTGAGAACAGGAAGGCCTGAGGTTCATGTGACAAGCCGCCAGCCTTCACCAAAACGAAGCAGGTGGGACAGCACACCACTAACTCTTTTTGCTCTGACTTTTATATGATATTTTTGAGACTTTTTTTTTTTCCTTCTCTCAAACTGCTCTGGATTTTCACTTTGACCTACTTTCATCTGTGGAGAAAGACTATCAGGAAAGGCCTGCTGAGATTTTGTCTCGGCCTGCCTCTCTAAAGAAGGCCAACAATCTGTTTGCACATCAAGAATGGAAAAAAATGTCTCAGTGCTCCAGAGATTGCCGAACACAATCTTTCCAAAAGGAATCTATTCCTTCCAGAAGGGATAGTTCTCGTTAAATAGGAAAATGAAACTGTCAAAACTCTCTAGCCAATATCTAGATTCCAAAAGAATCCACAAAGCCTCACTATTGCTTGGAGTTACGCCTCAGGTTTTAAGTCATTGTTTTCCGAAGTGTGGGCTGAGTCATTTTGGTACAGGGAATTTATTAGCTACAGCTCTTCTATCCATAGTCTTCATAAGTCCAATCAAACGATTGGCTGTTGTTGTTGTTGTGAAGTGCCATCAAGTCGATTCCGACCCATAACGACCCTGTATAGAGTTTCCGAGGAGCAGCTGGTGAGCTTGAACCGCCAACCTTGTAGTTCAAACAGCTTTGCAGTCTGGCACATTAACCCACAGTGCCACACCAGGACTGCAAGTGTCAGTCAGCTTTTATTCACAGCCCCTCTATGCTATCAGAGCTTCTCAGTGGGGCCATGCAGATAGGTGGGACTCTTAATTCAGAAATTTGCTGCTCTTGCTGTTCGACTAGGTATAAAATGAGCCATCTCAGACCTGGAATGGGAATCTCACAAACATCAAGAAAGAAGAACCATGAGTGGAGTGTGTCTCTTGGACCCCCAAGATCTCTGTGAGAGATGACAATGGCAGCAGGAGCAGCAGGAGCAGAACCAAGAACACGCAACACAGCAGAGCAGCGGGCTTGTAATGCTGAGAGTGCCCTTTGTGTATTTATTGGCAGCTCTCAAGGAGCTTGTGGGAGAAAGATGAAGCTTTCTGCTCCTGTAAAGATTTGTTGTTGTTGTTAAGTGCCATCAAGTTGGCTCTGGTTCATAACAACGCTGTATAAGGTTTCTGAGGAGCAACTGGTGGGTTTGAACAGCAGACCTTGTAGTTCAAACAGACCTTGCAGTTCAGTGCTTATCCTACAATGCCACAACCTTGGAAACCCTATACAGGGTTGCTAAAAGTTAGAACTGAACTAAGAACAACAGCAAAGAACCTTTGTAACACTTGCTCCAGCAGGTCATAAATCAAGGACCCTTGTGAGAGGCCAAGGACTAGAGAGAGCTACACCTGATGGAGAAGAGGCACTTCTGACCAAACCGCTCCTATATCCTGAGTTGTTTCTGGTCCTGAATGTTATTGTTAACTTTGGGTTAATGCGCTGGACTGAAAAGTCAGTTTGAACCACAAGGTTGGTGGTTCAAGGTTTCCAGCCACTCCTCGGAAACCCTATACAGGGTCGCTAAGGGTCAGAACTGATTCAACGGCACATAACAGCAATAATAACAACTTCCCTAGTAAACACTGTAATTATGAGTACTGTCTTTGACTTCTATGTCTCCATTACACTGGGTTATTGAACCCAGCAGAAAAGTAGGATGCTGTGGGAGAGCTGGTTGGTATCAAAGAGGACAAAGAAGGTTGGAGGGTGGAGGCATGTCTGACCGCCATTTCATAGGAATCAGCCTTTTAGAGGTTCCCCTTCTACCCCCTGTGAAGCTGGAGGAGATCAGACACCACTTCTACACCTTTTTTGTAGTCACTTAGATTAAGGAGTCTTGGTGTGGCACTGTAGGATAAGCACCAGATTGCTCACCACAAGGTCAGCAGTTCAAACCTACCAGCCACTCCTGGGAAACCATATACAAGGTTGCTATGAGTCAGAACTGACTCAATGGTGCTTAACAATTGACTGAGTGGTGCTTAACAACAACAAAAACAGATTAAGAAATCATTATTTTGGGGGAAGGGCCTGGTGGTCTGTGATATTTTTTTAGGCATGATATTTAAGACTCACAGCTGTAAAGTTTGACTTAGTACTTAATGATAACATGACCCAAAGGGAGGGTTCTGGGGAAGAAGAGGAGTGGTGTTTATGCCTCTCCTGTCCCCACCACTCCATGTCTACGCATCCCCACAAAATTTCTGATACTATTGCATGGACATTCTAGAAAGAAATGGGGACAGGGTAGGTAGAAGCTAAGACTATAACACTATTCTCTCTATTAAACTGGTATGGGCAACAGAACTGATTTTACAAAGCAGTGGAGTCAAATACTTAAGAATGACTCACAAACTTGTTCAAAACGTGAATCCATTTCTCTGTTCTAATTCAGTTGATGTGTTACAGGACCAAGAAGTCTGCATTTGTAGAGGCATCTACGGTTGTTCTGATGCCAGTTGATCTAAGACACATAAAGAGGACTTGTTTAATGTATCAGAGCCTAAAGCTAAAAACCTTTTCAGAGCTACTCCTCAAGCTATTGTAAAGGAAGAAATACTGTCAGCATGAAGACCTAAGGTAATTTTACAGGATTAAAGCATATATAGGTGGTGCCAACAGTTTGCATTTGACTGCTAACCTAAAAGTTGGTGGTTCAGATCCAATGGTTCTCAAAAGAAAACACTTGTCAATCTATTTTCTTTACGATTGTTGTTGTTGTTAAGTGCTATGAGTTGGTTCCGACTGGTAGTGACCCTGTATAAGGTTTCTGAGGGGCAGTTGGTGGGTTTGTACTGATGACCTTGCTGTTAGCAGTCCACTGCTTATCCTGCAGCACCACAGATTACAGCCATAAAGAAATCAACAAGAACAATAGCAAAAAATGTTATTGAGCTTTTGTATGGTTTTATTTCAGTTTTATTCCTTAATTTACCTCATACCAAGAGGTTGGAAAGACAATTTCATCTTGACTTTTTCTCTGCTTGATATAGCGTTGTCACCCTAACAGATTTGATGGCGGCACACGTATGCATGGGTCAGTAAGTGTGGCGGGGATTACTGATTGGATGATGTGGATCAATCCTCATCTGTTACCTCAATTTTTCAGGTTATCAGACATGAGGCAAAGAAGAGAAAAATGAAGGAGGCAGTGTTTTAGGTAACAGAGGTCAAGCTTTATGTTTATACTGAAATATAGTCTGACATTCACAGCAGCTTACTTGTATTTGCTCACTTGTTGTTGTTGTTAAGTGCCGTTGAGTTGCTTCTGACTCATAGCAACCCTGTATAGGGTTTCCAAGGAGCAGCTGGTGAGTTTGAACTGCCAGCCATGCAATTCAAACAGACCTTGCCATCCAGCGCATTAACCTACAGTGCCACACCAGGACACTACTTATTTGAAAAATCAAATACTTCAGGTCAGGACAATTTCAGTAATGAATCCCACTCATGCCTCATATATGAATTAATATATGCTATAATGGGAATCTTTGTGGCCTAATGGGTTGCCTATTGGGTTGTGAACTGCAGGGTCAGCAGTTTGAGTCCACCAGGTGCTTTGTGGAGAAAAGATGAGGTTTTCTGCACCTTTTAAAGATTTACAGCCTTGGAAACCCTGAACAGGGTCACTATGAGTCATAACCGACTCGAGTCCACACAGCCAGCTAGCCAACCACAATGGGCACAAACGTAACAATTGTGAGGATGGCGCAGGACCAGGCATTGTTTTGTTCTGTTGTTCATAGGCTGATATGAGTCGGAACTGACTTGATGACTCCTAACAACAACTAAAGTGTAAGTAGTTTCTCCATTATCATGATGTTATTTTTTTGTCTAGTAATGAGGATTTTTGTTTTGTCGTTTTACATAGAGGTGTAATCCATACTGAAAGCTATAGTCTTTGATCATCAGTAAGTACTTTAAATCCTCTTCACTTTCAGCAAGCAAGGCTATGTCATCAGCATATTGTACAGGCTGTTAATGAGTCTTTCTCCAAACTGAGGCCGTGTTGTCCTCTATGTACTCCAGCTTCTCTGACCATTTGCTCAGAATACAGATTGAATAAATGTAGTGAAAGGACACAACCATAGGCACACCTTTCCTGATTTTTAAACCACACAGTAGTCCCTTGTTCTGTTTCAACCTCGGCTGCTTGTTATGTACAGGTTCTGCATAACACGGGTATTCTAGAATTCTTATTATTCTCAATGTTATGCATAATTTGTTATGATCGATGTAGTCGAGTGCCTTTGAAGAGTCAATAAATTATGGGTAAACAACTCTTTGGTTTTCTCTGCATTCAGCCAAATGTACGTGACATCAGCAATGATTTATCATGTTCCCTGTCCTCTTGTGAATCTACCTTGAGTAGCTTGAATTTCTGGCAGTCCTTTT
>NW_006408583.1:7409108-7409962 GCF_000296735.1 Chrysochloris asiatica
GATCACTGTGTGTTAACTTGTGTTAGATCTCGTCATGGGAGATTACTGTGTGTTAACTTGTATTAGATCTCGTCATGGGGGATCACTATGTGTTAACTTGTATTAGATCTCGTCATGGGAGATTACTGTGTGTGTGTTAACTTGTATTAGATCTCGTCATGGGGGATCACTATGTGTTAACTTGTATTAGATCTCGTCATGGGAGATCACTATGTGTTAACTGCTAAGTCACTGAGAATCCTGGCACAATCAAGGTGACACGAAACTTGAACTATCGTAGTCCACCCCTTGTCAACTGACACTAAACCATACATTGTTGTGGGTGTTGTTAAGTGCTGTTGAGTTGGTTCCAATTCATAGTGACCACATATAGGATTTCCGAGGAGCAGCTGGTGAGTTTAAACTGCCCACCTTACAGTTTAAACTGACCTTGTGGTCGAGTGCTCATTGTACAGGGCCACACCAGGACTCCTAACCATACATAATCTCTAAATAAAGACAACTATAAACTCATATTTGTACCTAACATGAAGCAATTAGCACACATACAACTGAAAACACACTTACCACATTTATGTCTTATATTTTATACGTGGACTAGACAAAAATATTTGATACATACAAGGAAAAGATATTCATAATAATTGCAATCCTCACTTCTGCAATTGGTCACATGGCCCTAGCTGGTACTTAGAACTACCTTCTACCACCACCCATTCAGTATTCTCTTTGCCCTCAGCAAGTACATCAGCTGGTTCTCATTATTTCCCTAGCGGAGTGACCCAAACCTTCAGTCATGTTGGAATTGGATGTGGTGCTGTAGGATCAGCACTGGACTGTGAAATACAAGGTAA
>NW_006408583.1:7423266-7427545 GCF_000296735.1 Chrysochloris asiatica
ACTACTCACTGGAGATTCTACCTTCCTCCAGGCCCTCTGGATCTAGGTTCCCTCTTGAAAGCTTGTAAGCCAGTCACTTCTTGCCTTTGTAGGCCCCCACCCCCATTTTGGGTAGCCAATGTCCAATTTGCCCATCCCTGTCTAATCTGTGTGTGGAGGGGGTGGGAATGGGAATCAATGTCTCTTGATCTGTGTTCCCACAAACACTTTTAAGTGTTCTAGAATTCCCATGGATAACATTCTTTGCAATGTTATCCATAGTTTGTCATTACCCACACAGTCAAATGCCTTTACATAGTCAATAAAGCACAAGTAAACATTTTTCTGGTATCCTCTGCTTTTAGCCAAGATACATCTGACATGCGCAATGATATGCTTCGTCCCATATCCTCTTTTGAGTCCAGCTTGAATTTCTGGCAGTTCTCTGTTGATATACGACTGAGCCATTTTTAAATTGTCTTCAGTAAAATTTCGTTTTGTAAAATATTAATACAGTTTGATAATTTCCACATTATGTTGGGTGACATTTCTTTGAAATTGGCACAAATACAAATCTCTCCCAGTCTGTTGGCCAAAAAACAGTTTCTCACATTTTTGTTTTTTGTTTTTTTGCGTAGATGAACTAGCACTTTCAGCTTTGCATCCATTTATTGAAGCATGTTAATTGGTTTGGCATCAATTCCTCACCCTTGCTTTTTGCCAAGTGCAGCTTGGGCTTCTTCCTTTAGTACCATTAGTTCTTTTGTGTGTGTGGGAATTGAATGAAGGTTTACAGAGCAGACCATCAGTTTTATATCCAACAGATCACAACTTCATTTCATCTCAATAACTGCAATTCCTTCCATGCAATAAGTTATCCCACTTCCTCCCTGTAGTTCCTATTTCCATTGCACCCTGCTTCCCAACCTATCTGAACCTTGTTACCAGGTTGACCATTCCATAGTGAACATACATACCTCACTAGTTTTGTTGTCCTTCCTATGTATCTACCGCTTGGTAGAAAATTGGGCAGTATCATTGGCTCTTGATCACATGCTACTTCCTGAAGTGGCTGAACATTGAGAAGTTCTTTTTGGTACAGTTACTCTGTTTATTTCTTCTATCTTTGATGCTTCCTGCATCACTCAATATTTTGACCTTCAAATCCTTCAGTATTTCAACTCAAGGCTTGGATTTTTCCTACAGTTCTTTCAGTTTGAGAAATCTAAGCATGTTTTTCTCTTTTGGTTTTGTAACTCCAGGTCTTCATACATTCCATTATAATACTTAACTTTGTCTTCTCCAGCCACCCGTTGAAGCCTTCTGTTTAGGTCTTTTTCTTCATCATTTCTTCCATTTACTTTAGATACATTATATTCATTTTACTTAGATCTACAATCAATACTCATGTATGCAGCAGTCAAGAAATTAAACAATCCATTGCATTGGGTAAACATGCTACAAAAACCTTTTAAAAGATGTCACTCACTTTGGGGACGAATGTGTGCCTGACCAAAGTCATGGTATTTTTAGTAGACTTTGCATGCACACATGAAGCTGGAAAATATATAAAGAACAAATGCCTTTGAATTATTGTGTTGGTGAAGAAAATTATAATTATCATGGACTGCCAGAAAAAAACAAGCAAATGTGTCTTGGAAGAAATGCATCCAGAATGTTCCTTAGGAGCCAGGATGGTGAGGCTTCATCTCATGCACTTTGAACATGTTATCAGGAGGGATGAGTCTTTGGAAGAGGACATCATGCTTAGTAAAGTACAGAATCATAGAAAAAGAGGAAGATGCCCCAGTGAGATGAATTGAAAGGCGGCAGCAACAATATACTAAAGAACAAGAAATGAGAAGATGGCGCAGGAACAGGTAATGTTTTCTTCTGTGGTACATAGGGTCGCCGTAAGTTAGGACCAATTTGATGGCACCTAAAAACAACTCTAGATTCAAGAGCAAGTTTTACAGTCTCTTCTAACATTTATTTTGGCTCTAAACATAGCAACATTTCGATTTTTGCCCAAATCTGAATATATCTATTGCAATTCACAAATTCTCCATGACCTTATATAATCCTTGGTGGTGGTGGTGGTGGTGGTGGTGTCCCGTGGAGTTGGTTCCTTCTCATAGGGACCCTGTATAGGGTTTCTGAGGCTGTAAATTTTACGGGAGCAGAAAGCCTCATCTTTCTCCCGTGGAATGGTTGGCAGTTTCAAACTACTGACCTTGAGGTTAGCAACCCAACTCATAACTACTACGCTACCAGAGCTCCTTATAGAATCCTTAGGTGAGTTTATTCAATTTCCTTGTAATAATATAAAAGCTTTTGACCTAACTGTGCCTTTGATTTAATATAGGTCTTTTAAGCTGTATCTGTTTCTTATGAAAATGGTGAACTACAAAATGATTTAAATATATTTTCTTTTTAAGCTCTTCCTTTTTTCCTTATATTTGTTGTTGCTAAGTGCCATCATGTTGGTTCTGACTAATAACGACCCTGTATAGGGTTTCCAAAGAGTAGTTGGTGGGTTTGAACCTCCAACCTTGTGGTTTGCAGTCCAGTGCTTATCCTACAGCACCACACCAGGACTTCTTCCTCATGTGAACACTCCCTAAAGTCACCTTTGTGATCTTTTATTACAAAAGAGCTGATGTTTCCTAATTCTAAGAGCAGTTGGCAATTGATACATAAACCACTTTTAGAAGTGATTGCAGTTACTCAGTCACAATACTCTTCTCTGTTTTATTGACATATAGCAGCTAAAGATGGGTTCCAGAAAACTCCTGTGAAGGTTGTACAAGGCATGAAATAGAGCACACACAATGAAACCCAAGAGAAGGTTAGTTCATGCCAGGTGACTGATAACAAGGCTAATACACAGAAAAGATTTGAGATGAGGAAGCATAACAGTAGCTTGAATGCATTTTTGGCAGACTTCAGTGGTCTGAGGGTAACAGATGGTGCTAAGTACAACAGCTGGCAGGTGTGTAATTAAAAAAGACCCAGTTACAACACCAAAGACCTGAGGGTGGTTTCCCACCTCCTATTCTGAGTCCTGGTGTGGCACTGTGGGTTAATTCGCCAGACTGCAAAGCCGTTTGAACTGCAAGGTTGGCGGTTCACGCTCACCAGCTGCTCCTTGGAAACCCTATACAGGGTCGCTATGGATCGGAATCGACTTGACGGCACTTGACAACAACAACATTCTGAGTGTGAATGGAGTGAAGGTTTGCAAAGTACATCATCAGATTTACAGTCAACACATCGTGTGTTGTTGCTAAGTGCCATTGAGTGCCGTCTAGTCAGTTTCGACCCATAGCGACCCTGTATAAGGTTTCCTAGGCTGCAAATCATTATGGGAGCAGAAAGCCTCATCTTTCTCCCACAGAACCGCTGGTAGTTTCAAACTGCTGATTGTGAGGTTAGCAGCCCAACTCGTAACCACTACACTACCAGAGCTCCTTAACACATCATATAACATCATCTCATTTCAATGATGCAATTTTCTCAGTGTAACTTACTGATCCCATTTTCTTTCTGCGATCGTTGTTTCCATTCCTTCTTTTTTCCCAACCCCTCTGAATTTTGTCCAACATTAGGTAAATGCTACCTTTTGCTCTCTAATGGTTGACCATTCTATGGTGTCCATACCTCACTAGTGTTATTGTTCCCCCATATACCTATATATACTGTTGTTGCTGTTCTGAAGTGTCGTTAAGTTGGTTCCTATTCACAGGGACCCCGTATAGGGCTTCCAAGGAGTGGCTGATGGGTTTGAACCACCAACCTTATGGTTAGCAGTCTAGTGTTTATCCTACCATGCCATACCAAGACTATAAAATAAAAACAGAAATATGAAAAATAAATTTAGTGCTAATTTAGCACAGAACCAATTCATTTTTGTTCATCAATTTAAAATTTAGAGCAGCTAAATTTTCATTCAATAAACATTTATCAAACACGTCATTCTTTCAATATTTTTATTCTGACATATATATAATAAACATATATAGATCTATGGTAGTTATGTGCCATGGAGTCGGTTCCGACTCATAGCGACCCTGTACTGGGTTTCCGAGGCTCTAATTCTTTAAGGAGCTCTGGTAGCGTAGTGGTTACGAATCGGGCTGCAAACCTTAAGGTCAGCGGTTCTAAACTACCAGCCGCTCCGCGGGAGAAAGATGAGGCTTTCTACTCCCATAAAGATTTACACCCTTGGAAACCCTGTACAGGGTCGCTATGGGTCGGAACCGACTCTACGGCACTTAACAACAACAATTCTTTATGGGAG
>NW_006408583.1:7428470-7430090 GCF_000296735.1 Chrysochloris asiatica
CAGGGTTGCTATGAGTAGGAACCGACTCCACGGCACACCACCACCACCACCACCACCACCACCAGTCTCTCCTGACTCTCACTACCCTTATGGGTTCATTAGTTCGTTAGAACAATAAGACTACACCATACTTATTACAATATTTATTACCTCAAGATCAGTTTGAACAGCAAGGTCGGCAGTTCAAACTCACCATCCGCTCCTTGAGAACCCTATGCAGGATTGCTATGAGTCAAACCAACTTGACGGCAATTAACAACAATAACAATACTTATCATAGAGTTCTGGTGTGGTGCTGTAGGGTAAGTCCTGGACTGCTAACCACCAGCCAATCCTAGGAAATCTTATGAACCCGAACTGACTCAACAGCACTTAGCAGCAGCAACCTACTTACTACAAATTTATTACAACAAACAAGTGAAGAGAAGCCTAGGGAAGAGTCTCAGCACAAAGCTTCTGTGCCCCAAAGAGGACCGTGCTACCCTGTTGCATGGCATGGTCACCAGTAAAGAAGTCTCAGAAAAGCCTTAGGGCTCAGGGGGCTTCTCAGCCTCACCATATGAAGATGATAAAATTTATATTCTGTATCCTGAGGCTTGGTCAGCTTCAGGCCCCTGGTGGTGGTGTGCCATGGATTCGGTTCAGACTCATAGTGACCCTGTATTGGGTTTCTGAGGCTATAAATCTTTACAGGAACAGAAAGTCTCATCTTTCTCTTGTGGAATGGCTGGTAGATTTGAACTGCTAACCTGTGGTTAGCAGCCCAGTCATAGCCCAGTACACAACCAGACCTCTTTACCAGGCCCCTAGGAGGTCTCATTTGGTCAGGCCCTATTCATTAGATTCAGATGTTGCTGTGGCTCAAAAGAGCCTTGAACAAAGGACAAATCGTGTTTTGCAAGTTTATTTCACATGTTGCTCTATTATTTATTATTCTTCCATTTCCCAGCCTGCCTCTTTGTTTATATATTCTTTGTAGTCTCTCAATAGTACCTTCATTATTGCTGTTGGTGTTAAGTGCTGTGGAATCAGTTTCAACTCATAGTGACCCTGTATAGGGTTTCTAAGAAATGGCTGGTGAATTCGAACCGCCGACCTTGTGGTTCAAACCGACCTTTCAGTCCAGTGCTTTATTCCACAGTGCCACACCAGGACTCCACCATCATTACCTATGAACACTATTACATTTACTAGGATACTATTACTACTAACTTTCACTATTGTTGTTGTTAAGTGTCGTTGAGGCAGTTCCCACTCATACAACCCGCAGTGCCACACCAGGACTGGTATTCCAATAAATGCAATAGTGTTCATAGAAAATACATACACGGTATTTACGGGCCAGGCATGGTATAGCTAATGTTTTGTATTTGATTCTTTAATGTATATTTACTCTTAATTATTTAATTCTTTTTTTTTTTTTTTTTTTTTTTTAATTTTTTTTTTTTTTTTTTACTTATAAAATGGGAAATTGAGCCCTAGAGAGGTTAGATACCTTGTTCAAGGTTGCATAACTACTAAAGTGGAAATCTGAGATTGTTGTTTTCTTTTTGCAATTTTTTTCAGATATAGCTCCTTACTTTAATAAAAATTGTTTTAATTTTGTTATTAGGTGATAGT
>NW_006408583.1:7430821-7433080 GCF_000296735.1 Chrysochloris asiatica
TCTTATGACAGCAGGCATGAGTAACTCTATCTTGCTCTTCTTGCTGTGAACTTTGGTCTAGTTTGTGTTACCATAACATATACTATGTTTGAACTTTCACCTAGAAACCTGATTCCCTGAAACTATTAATAGTACTGCCTGTGGGCCTTATAATCTGTTGACATTTGAGTGGTCTAAATTCTTCTTAACATCATTAGCACATTTAAAGTTAAAATATTATTTTCCCTCTCAGCCATAGAAAACGGTACTGTGTAGTCTACTTCTTCTGATTGAAATAACACTAAGCAACACTTGCTAAATCATTGACTTATGAGCCAAATCTTGAGACATTATACTGAAAGTATGTCTGAAAGAATCTAGAATGCTGTTGTTCAATATGGTAGCCATAGTTGCATGTGGTCATTTAGATTTAAATTAATTAAAAATAAATAAAACCTAGAGTTTAGTCCCTTATCACATTACTCACATTTCAAGTAGTGAAATATGCCTGTTGTTGTTGTTAGGTGCCACTGAGTTGGTTCCTACTCATAGGAACCCTCTATACAACAGAACAAAACACTGTCCAGTTCTGTACCAACCTCACAATTGTTATGTTTGAATCCATTGCTGCTGCTACTGTACCAACCCATTTCGCTGGGGTCTTCCTCTTTTTTTGCTGATCTAATACTTTACCAAGCATGATGTCCTTCTCCAGTGATAGGTCCCTCCTGATAACATGTCTGAAATATGAGAGACAAAGTCTTGTCATTCTGACTTCTAAGGAGCATTCTGGCTGTACTCCTTTCAACACAGATTTATTTGTTCTTCTGGTAGTCCATGGTACTTTCAGTATTCTCCTCCAACATCTTAATTCAAGTGCATCGATTCTTCTACTGTCTTCCTTATTCACTGTTTAACTTTCACATGCATATGAGGCTATTGAAAATATCATGGTTTGGACCAAGTGAACCTTGGTTCTCAAACTGACATCTTTGCTCTTAAGCACTTTAAAGAGGTCTTGTGCAGCAGATTTGCCTATTGCAATACATTGTCTTATTTCTGTTTTGGTTTTGTAATCTGGATTGGGATTGTGTTATATTTATAGATGGCTTTGGGTTTGTTGTTGTTTTTGTTAGGTGCCATCGAGTCTGTTCCAACTCATGGTGACCTTGTGCACAACAAAATGGAACACTGCCAGTCCTGAGTCATCCTTATAACCCTTGTTAAACCTGAGCCCACTGCTGCTGCCACTGTGCCGGTCCATCTCGTTGGGGGTCTTCTCTTTTTGCTGACCTCCCACTTTACCTAGCATGGTGTTCTTCTCTAGGATCTGGTCCCTCCTGGAGAATGTGCCCGAAGTATGAGAAATGAAGTTTTGCCATCCTAGCTTCTAAGTAGCACTCTGACTGTACTTGTTTGTTCTTCTAGCAGTCCATGGTACTTTTAATATTCTTCTCCAACACCATAACTCAAATGCATACATTTTGCTTTGGGTAGTGTTGACATTTTCACAATGTTATGTCTTCTTATCCATGAGCATGGTATATTCTTCCATTTTGGTTTCTTATTGCACTGTTTCGTAGTATTGTTTGTATAGGTTTTTGTTTCTCTGGTGTGTGATTTCTTAACTGATGCTTCCATGCGTGCTGATTGTGGATCCAAGCAAAATGAAGTCTTTGACAACTTCAATCTTTTCTCCATTTGTCTTGATATTATTCATTGGTCCAATGGTAAGGATTTTTGTTTTCTTTATATTGAGGTACAATCCGCACTGAAGGCTGTAGTCTTTGATCATCATCAGTCAGTATTTAAAGTCCTCTTCACTTTCAGCAAGCAAGGTTGTGTTATCTGCATATTGCAGTCTGTTAGTGAGTCTTTCTCCAGTCCTTATGCCATGTCTTCTACATATATTTCAGTGTCTCGGGTTATTTGCTCAGCATACAGATTGAACAGATATGGTGGGAGGATGCAATCCTTTTGCACATCTTTCCTGGTTTTAAACTATTCAGTATATCTTTGCTCTGTTTAAACGAGTGCCTATTGGTCTATGTACAGGTACCTCATGAGCACAATCAAATGTTCTGGAATACCCATTTTTCATGATGCTATCCACAGTTTGTCATAGTCCATAGTCCACACAGTCTAAAGCCTTTATATAGTTAATAAGGCACAACTAAACATCTTATTGATATTCTCTGCTTTCAGCTAAGATCTTTCTGACACCAGAAGTGATATCCCTAGTTCCATGTCCTCTTCTGAATCTAGCTTGAATGTCTTGCA
>NW_006408583.1:7434470-7437966 GCF_000296735.1 Chrysochloris asiatica
AGGATTTTTAAGGCTAATTTTTCAGAAGTTGATTACCAGGTCTGTCTTCCAAGTTGTCTCTGGATAGGCTCAAACTGCCAACTTGTCAGCTAATAATGGCCTGACATTGTAACTGTGCCACGAAGGGACTCCCTTGGAGTTAAAATAAGGTTTTATACATGATTAAGAAACTATGCTTGTGAGTACATGAAAATAACAATGATAATAACATCATCCTGGAGATGAACTGTTATGTAAAACCAGTTGCTGTAGAGTACATTTCCACTGAGGACAAGCCATGAATTGAACTCAGAGTAATTCTGTGCTCCATAGGTTTTTCAATGGCTGATTTTTTTGGAAGTAGATCAGCGTTTCTGAGGAAGCATCTCTGCGTGGACACAAACTTTCAACCTTTTGGGCAGCAGCTGAAAGCTTTAACTAGATGGCTATCTCTCTTTACCTGGGACCAGCAAATCACACTGGACTCCTGTAAAATAAAGGTTTAAGGGGGAGAGTATGACTCATCTCACACCTAACTGTGCATAGGAACTACCTGGGACTCTTGATCAAATGCAGATTCTAGCTTAGTAGATTTGGGTGGAGCCTGAAACTGTGCATTTAGAAAGACATAATGCTACTGGTTCTTGAGGTTGCTGCTGATGCACCTGGTCTGTGGACCAATCTGTGAGGAGTAACTAGGAATGGCCAACCCAGATGGTTGAGCTAAAGGAAGGAAGATGATGGGTCCACTGTGTTATCTGAACTGCGACTTTCAGACATCTAAAAATGACCGAACTCTGGAGAATGAGGTCAGCCAAGTGGTACAATAAAATCCCTGGTGTGGTGCTATAGGATAGGCACTGAACTGCTAACTGCAAGTTCAGCAGTTCAAACCCACTGGCAGCTCCATAGGAGAAAGATGAGGTTTCCTGCTCCATTAAGATTTATAGCCTAAGAACTCTGAACAGGGCCGCTGTGGGTTGGAACCGACCTGATGGCCTCAGAACCCCATACAGGGCTGCTGTGGGTCGGAACCGACCCGATGGCCTCAGAACCCCGTACAGGGCTGCTGTGGATCGGAACTGATCCGATGGCCTCAGAACCCTGTACAGGGCTGCTGTGAGTTGGAACAGATCCGATGTCAGTGAGTTTGAATGGCACCAAGTGCTTAGCTGATAACCAAAGGTTGGCAAATCAAACCCAACAGTAGCTCCACGGGAGGAAACAGCTAGTGCTCTTCTTCCATAAAGACTACATCCCAAAGAACTCTGTGGGGCAGTTCTACTCTGTCATGTGGGTCACTCTGAGACAGAATCAACTTACAGCAACAAAGACCCCACACCCACTGCCATCTAGAAAATCCCACCACCCAGTGACCCTGTAGGAGAGAGTAAAACTACTTCACGGGATTTCCCACAGCTGTAATACTTTACAGAAGCAGACTGCCACATCTTTCTCCCACACAGGGGCTCACGGGTTTGGACTACCCACCTTTTGTTTGGCAGTCCAGCACTTTACCACTGGGCCCCCAGGCTCCTCCAACAAAAACAACCACAGCAAGGGTGGGTAAAGTATTAGGGAGATCAGCAACCCCAAATCCAACCCACTGCCTATGAGTTGGTTCCGACTCACAGTGGTCCTGTAGTGGTCATAGTGGTCTTTACAAAAGTAGTCTGTCACATCCTTTTCCTGCAGAGTGGCTGCTGGGTCCAAACTTCCATCCTTGTGGTTAGTAGCCAAGCACTTAACCACTGCATCATTGAGAATCCTTGATGAGGGCCAGAGAATAGAGAGATTACAGATGAGAAGGAGAACTTGCGTTCTCTGCAGACCATATTTAGACACAGGAAACTGAATTTAAATTCTTCTTAAGGAACTTTAAACTTTTTGGACTTTGCTTGAAATGCTGGAATAGATGAGAAAAAGATTAAACATGAAGCAAGATATCACGAAGGCTTTTACAGCGAGTCAGTAGCACCTTTTCCTGAAGCAAAAATAAAATGATGAACTGGAAAAAACAGTACCTTACAACATTGCTGTATGACTTTGTTTAAACAAACTATCTAAACTATTGACTCAGTTTTCTCATCAATAAAATGGGAATTTACAATAACAATACCCAAAGCAAATATGTTGTTGTTGTTGTTAAGTTGCCATTTGGACACACAGCAACCTATATAGGGTTTCTGAGGATGGGTTTAAACCGCGGACTTGACAATCCAGCACATTATTCTGCAGCGCCACATGTTCTTGTTAAGTGCCACTGAGTTGATCTGGACACATAGCGATCCTCTACAGGGTTTTCCAGGGAGCAGAGCACTGCATTGTTCTCCTGTGGAGCGATTGGTGGGCTCGAACCACTGGTCTTGTGGTTCACTGCTTAGCCCACCCAGTTCACTGCTTAGCCTACAGAGCCACCGCACCCCCAGAGGAAACATGTTGTTGTTAAGTGTGGTCAAGTCGTTTCTGACTCAAAGAGACACCGTATAGGGTTTCTGAGGAGCAGCTGGTAGGTTTGAACCCCAACCTTGCAATTAGCCCTGTCAAATGATTAATTGAATATAGGTGTTCACTAAACAATTATTTCAGTTTTCCTGGATGTTTGAAAATCTTCAGAAAAACACATTAAACCAAACAAACATATATATGTGTATGGGTGTGTTGTTGTTAAGCACCACGGAGTTAGTACTGACTCATATTTTCTGTTGTAACACTGTCTGTATAGGGTTTCCAAGGAGCAGCTAGCAGGTTTGAACACCCGACCTTGTGTTAGCAACTCAGTGCTTATCCTACAGTGCTACATCAGGACTCTGGAAACCTTGTGAGGTAGGAAGCACTATCTATATGTATGTATATAGTTTCGAACTGCTGACCTTGAGGTTAGCAGCCCAATTCGTAACCACTATGCTACCAGATATAGATATACATACATATAGCTAAATATACATATAGATAGTATATATTTATATATATATATGTAAAAACAATGTTATTTTATGATGTATCCTTCCAGAGATATTTTATGTGGATTTCGGCTAACAAAATAATGTCTAAAACTGCTAAGCGAAAGTCCCTCAGAGAGTAAACAGTGTTCAGACTATGCTAATGTTATTCAAGCACATCTTCTGTGTTCTAATTTATCTCAATTCTACCTTCAGGCTTCCCACAAATTGTTTTATGAGCACAAATCCACATGAAGTATGTCTGGAAGGATACACTAGATTATAACATTGGTTTCCCTGGGGAGGAGGAACTTTGTGACTAAAGGACAAGAATGGAAGGGAGACTTGCCACTGTATTTCCTGTTGTATGTTGTACATAATAATATGTCTGTATTAACTATTCAAAAATAAAACAAAATCTAAAAAAAAAAAAAAATCAGAGCTCTCAAAGTCTTCTAAACAGTGTGTTATTATTTTTAACTTTTTATTGTGAATTGAATGAACGTTTACAGAGCAAATCATCAGTTTTACATTTAACAAATCATGCACTTTGCTTTATTACAATGATTGCAGTC
>NW_006408583.1:7438236-7440073 GCF_000296735.1 Chrysochloris asiatica
GCTGGTGAGCTTGAACTGCAGACCTTGAAGTTCAAATGGCTTTGCAGTCTGGCGCATTAACCTACAGCGCCACATCAGGACTCCATAACCATAATAGATGGTTTCTTTTATTAAGAAAACCAGTTCTTAACTTTTTACAATATTGGTCTCATACAATATTTGTCCTTTGGTAATTGACTAATTGCTCTCAGCATAATGTCCTTCAGGTTTATCCATGTTGTGAAGTGTTTTGGACATTTGTCTTTGTTCTTCAGCATTGCCTAGTATTCCATTGTGTGTATATACCAAAGTTTGTTTAACCACTCTTCTGTTGATGGGCATTTAGTTTGTCTTTATCTTTTTGGTAAGTCTCTTATAGACAGCATATGGAAGGATCCTGTTTTCTTATGGATTTTACTCTCTCTGTCTCCTAACTGGTGTATTCAATCCATTTATATTCTGTGTAATTATTGATTGTTGTTAAGTACTACTGAGTTGTTTCCAACTCATAGTGACCCTGTATAGGGTTTCCAAGGAGCAGGTGGAAAGTTTGAACTGTCAAACTTGCTATTTAAACCAACCTTGTGGTCCAGTGCTTATCCTACAGCACCATACCAGGACTCCAATTTTTAATAGGTATGACTTTCTTGATGTCTTTTTGCTGTGTGTGTTTTTTGTGGTGTTGCTGGTTTCTTTGGTCCCCATAGTTTTCTGCATTGAGTGAATTTTGTTTGTGACTTTTCTTTTCATTTTCATTTCTGTTGTTTTCATATTTACTAAATCTTTCTGATGTTTCTCTTTTTAAAAATTTTTGATGTGCAGCTATATTAATTTTCTTTGAAGTTGCCCTGTAATTTATTAATTTTTCTCTTGTTGAAAACATTGAAATCTATTTGACTTTCTTGCTATTTGGAAGTTCTGTATCAATATTATTCCTTCTTTTTGCTCTGTAGTTGACTTCATTGTAAATTGATATCTCTGATTTCCTACTTTCAGTCTTTAAGAAGTCTTGATGTGGTACTGGGTTAATATGCTGAAGTGCAAAGTCAGTTTGATTCTCATGATCAGAGGTTCAAACTCACCAGCAGCTCCTCGGAAACCTTATACAGGGTCTCTTTGGATTGGAACTGACTCAATGGCATTTAACAACAACAACAAGGTTTGTTTAATTTAAATATTTTTCCACAGGATAAACACTGGATCACAAGGTCGTTTTGAACCACAGAGTCAGCAGTTCATACTCACCAGCCACTCCTCGGAAACCCTATACAGGGTCGCTAATAGTCAGAACCAACTTGATGGCACTTACCAACAAAAAGGTTTTTGTTTTACATTAAAATTTTCTATATCTGGATGATTTCTGGATGATGTAGTAATGGATGGTAATCATAGGTTGATTTCTGCTGCTGTTGGTTCGCAGTCCAAAGAAAATCCTTTACCATTATTTGTGACATTGATCTGGTCATTACAAATTCCTTTAATTTCTGTTTATCAGGAAGTATCCTAATTTCTCAAATCCATATTTGAGAGACAGCTTTGCTAGGTATATGATTCTTTCTTGTTTGGCAATCTTTTTCTTTCAGAGTTTTGTATGTGTCATTCCATTGCTTTCATGCCTGCCTGGTTTCTTTTGAGAAATCAGAGTTAGTCTTACTGGTTCTCCTTTGTAAGTAAATTTTAATTTTTTCCTGAGCTGCTCTCATGATTCTTTCCTTGTCTTCGATTTTGGAGAATTTGATTATGATATGTCTTGGTGATTTTCTTTTGGGATCTATACTTTTTTCTGAGTATTCTTCTAGCATAATAGTATTGAGAGAGATATATTCAAACTCACTAATTCAGGCTTCCATTACTTCAA
>NW_006408583.1:7444298-7459825 GCF_000296735.1 Chrysochloris asiatica
GGGACAGGGTAACTGTTTCAGTGCTGCTCTGGTGGCTCTGTGGGTTCAGCAGGTCTGAAGTCAAGCCCTCCTAAGTCCAGGCCCCACAGTGATACAGTTGTCCCCCTTCTCATACCCCGTGGCT
Source organism: Chrysochloris asiatica (assembly GCF_000296735.1). Taxonomy (NCBI): domain Eukaryota; kingdom Metazoa; phylum Chordata; class Mammalia; order Afrosoricida; family Chrysochloridae; genus Chrysochloris; species Chrysochloris asiatica. The sequence goes on from NW_006408583.1 coordinate 7,444,423, forward strand.
CTGAACTCCTGGAGAGCAGGATCTGCTCTGGGGGTGGATGAGAGGGAGCTGACAACCTCTCTTGTCAACAGAGGAGCCTGGGGAAAAACAAGAAGTGCACCTTACCCTTTGTGCATGTCAATCTGCTCTGCCAGGCAACCTCTTGTTGCCAAAGCTGTTCACAAAAGTGCAACATGGTTGCATTAGGTCTGGTCAGCTCTTTACCAGTCTGTCTCCCTCTTTTCAGTCCCTACTAAGCTTCTCCTCCCAGCAAGCATTCAATCCACTTCTCTAACCTTTCCTCTGAAACTCAGAGTTCCAGAATTTTCATTTGATCTCTGTATGTTTGTTGCAGAGGGTCTGTGCATTGTGTCTGCCTAGTCCTCCATCTTGCTGGAAGTGCAGTATACTCTTTTTTTAAGATACAATATGTGCCATGCAGGGAACCTTGATTAGCGAAGAAGCCAAAGTCCAGCTTCATGAAGTGGGGCATCCATCTGACTTGGTGTATTTGAGGACTTTTAAGCTGTGTGCCAAGAATTGCATTCTCCTTCCTGCTTTCCAGACAGACGTGGGCTCAGAGAAACTCAGAAGAAAGAGTGGCTCAGAGGGCCACTGGAGGTCTGGGAGATCCCTGGCTGGGTTTGCATTTAAGAAGGGAGAGGCAGAGATAGCAAATGAAGAGCTACCCTTCATGTTGCTATTTGTTGTTAGATGCCAGTGAATGGATTCCAACTCACAGTGACCAGGTGTGACAGAGTAGAACTCTTCCTTAGGGTTTTCTAGGCTGTGATCTTTGTGGGAGCAGATTGCCAGGTCTTTTCTTCCTGGAGCCATTTAGGTGGGTTTGAACTGCCAACGTTTCAGTTAGCAACTTGACCACTGCACCACCAGAGTCCCTTTTGGTGGAGTATCCAAACCCCCAAACCAAACCCATTGCCTTTAAGTTGATTCTGATTCATGGTGAACCTTTAGGACAAGGTAGAGCTGCCCCATTGGGTTTCTAAGATCATAAGTCTTACAAGACTGTCATGTGGTTCTTCAGTCTAGCAACTGGTGGATTTGAACCACGGCTTTTTCAGTTAACAGCTGAGTGCTTTAACTGCAGCACCCAGGACTTCTTGATGTAAATAATGCTTTGTATGTTTCACATATTAAGGCTTATATAGTGTTGATCAATATTTAGGAGGTACGTGACGTAAGAACACTGTGCTGTTTTACTAAAGAGCACGCCCTCTTGTGTTCTGAAATCCATCCTTTACATCTGAGCTGAGACCTTGCTGCCCGTGAGCTGCTCCCAACTAGTGGCCCAGCACAGCACACTATGAAGGCAGGCTCATTCCTGCCAGATGCAGGACTCCTCCGACAGCTTGCATGCTCCCCACCCACCTTGCTGAACTTCCCTTAGAAGTACTCTACCTATTACGATGCCTCCACCCAACATTTTCTCCTTCTCTCTTTTCTTTCTTGGAGTCAGGCTGGCTTTGCAGTCTGATGGTCCTCCCAGACTCTCGTGACTCGTTCCCATTTTCTCTTACATGCATTTCTCCAAATTAACTTCCTGCCAATTTAATCTCCTTTTGTCATCAGACGTATATCTGGATGTTTCCAAACCATACGTTCAGTGAACTAGTTTGCCCTTCTTTTTCATGAAATTAATTTCATGAAATTGTGTCAGTAAATGGGCACAATTTTATCCTTTCCTCTTGTCATTTTTGGAATATGGTGCTATAGGATAAGCACTGGTCTGCTAACCACAAGGTCTGTAGTTTAAACCCACCCATCACTCCTCAGAAAGCATCTATAGGGCCACTATGAGTAGGCACTGACTGACTCGACAGCACGTAGCAACAACAACTTGTCATTTTTAGTATTATTAAAAACATATGTCATCTGTCTAGATATGACATAGGCATAGAAAGGAAAATTATTTTATCTGATCAAAATACGCAATTAAGTTTTATAGTATTTATGTAAACTCATTTAAGATTTAGTTTAAGGAACCCTGGTGGCACAGTGGGCTAAACATTGGGCTGCTAACTATAAGGTCAACAGTTCAAACTCATTAGCCACTCTGAGGGAGAAAGATGAGGCTGTCTGCTCCCATAGAGATACAGTCTTGGACAGAGTTAGTCTAGAAAGCGGTTCTATTCTGCCCTACCAGTCACTATGGGATAGCATTGACTTGATGGCAGTGCCTAAGAATCACTTTCACAACCAAAATTTTCTCTGCAGATGCTGGGGGTTTTGTTTGTTTTCTCAATTTGTTGTCATTTTTCCTTTCCGCTTTTGTTGTCCTTCTGTTGAGATTTGTAGTTGTGATGGCCATTCTAGGGGTTCCTAGAAATTTGCGTAGCCTGAAGAGTTACTCAATGGCAGTGGGTTTGGTTTGGGTTTTGAGAATTTCCTTTTCTAGGTAGCCATTGTGATTGGCACAGAGCAGACAGGTCTAAGGAGGAAGCTATTTAAGTCTGTAGAAATAGTGTCATAAGGAGAATAGGAACATTGTAAGTTGTGATCAGGATACCGTATAATGTAGGGTAGGGAGGAGGTGGAGAAACCTATTCTTCTAGGCTTTTCCTGGAATTGCCTGTCAGCAACTTGGCAGACTGTACGAGTTCCCAGGACTCCATCCAAGCTGTTTATTCTGCCTGAATAGAATGTTTCATCAGAAAGAAACCAGGTGCCTCTCAAGGGCCAATATTCTCTGAGTGGCTGATCCTAAAGTGTGGCATGGAAGGAGGGTTACAGAGTAAGGATGGCTGGCAAGGATTTTGAGGCAACTTGGAAAATCTGAATAAGCCAAGTTGTATAAAAGCAGCACGGATAAGCAATGAACTAGAGCATGCTGAAATTCTCAGGAAGCCAGGAGGTATGTCTGGAGAGGAAAAGAGTACCAAATCCAGAATGCCAAAGAAGAGTAAGCAGCAGTAATAGACTTCGTGAAGAAATGAAACATGTCTTCAGGGAACTGTATATACAGACAGACTTAGGAGCAACTTAGTCTTGATCATTCAGTATGTTTATGAGTATGAAAGAACAAATACCTTATGCGCACACACACACACACATTATTACCTCACCCCATTATTACCTCACTGTTAAGTACCATCAAGTCAGTTACAACTAATAGCGACCCTGCATAGGGTTCCTGAGGAGAGGCTGGTGGGTTTGAACCATTGACATTGTGGTTAGCAGTCCAGCGCTTGTCCTACAACACTAGATCAAGACTCAAATTAGACACTATGTATGTTGTGAGCTCTTCAAGAGCAGGAGTCATGAACTTTACCTCTGTTGCGTCCCTAATGGTGTCCAGCATGGAGCTGCATGCAAGGCAAGGCCTCCTTTGGGCATCATGGAAGCTGGGTTCCTGGGCACCCTGGCAGTGTGCACTGTGCTAGCTGATTTGCACACCCAAGAGCACATCCCCCACTTCATCGCCTCCAGCATTCTTCCTCTTCCACACTAACAGCCTTAGTCTCTGGGTGGCGCAGTTAACAGGTTTAGCTGATACATCATAGGTTGGAGGCTTGAGTCACCATAGCAGCTTCTTGGAAATAAGGCCTGATAATCTACTTCTAAAAAATAAGTCATCAAAAACCCAATGAACCATGTTCGTCACTGATAAGGGGAAGTGAGGGAAAAACAACAATGAAGCTGCAAACTAAGCCCTACAACATTTAATAGACTCCTGTGAACCTGGGTGGAGACCTGGTTGGCCAACAGTGTGGCAAGACATGGTGACTCTTGGGCCCAGAGTCAGTGACACAGCCACAGAGGACTAGAATGGAGAGTGAAGTGTCCATCCAGCTGATAAGAAGAGAGGGCATATGCACAAGAACACCCACACTTGCAGATAATACCCACTTGTTCTGGCTTCAATGACTAGATGATCAGAGCTCAACTAGAAGAAGAAAGAAGAGGGAAAAAAAACAGAGTAATGTAATACAATTTTATGAACCTGACCTACACCTATGGATGCAGTAGCTCAAAAGACGGAACAAATCTTTACAGCAAGAATCATTCCCACCCCCTCCATACACAGAGTAGACAGGGATGGGCAACTTGGACATTGGCTACCCAAAATGGGGGGTCTACAAGGGCAAGAAGTGACTGACTTACAAGATTTCAAGAGGGAGCCTAGATCCAGAGGGTGCAGAGGAAGGTATAATCTCCACTGAGTAGTATATAATCTGTCTAGGCAGGGATGATGAAAGGAAATGCGGATAGGTCTGTTGTGATACAATAGTGAATAATTGTTATCAGAACTGATTGTGAGGGTTGGAAATGTAAAGGTAGATGTTTTGTAGCAAGGAGGGGAGTGATTGACTTTTTAGTCTAGGAGCGGAGGACCCTGGGACCATCAAGGGAGAGGAGCGGAGAGCGGGACCCTACCCAGAGAAGCAGTGATGCCTGAGATGGAGGCAGAGATGATGACATGGAGAGATGGAGCAGCTGGGGACTTTAGACCCAGAGAGGGAGAGGGCCTGTGTGCTGATGACCGGAGGGCAGGCTTGTAGTGTATACCCTTTGGTTGGGTGATGATGCATGGAGGGGATTGTAATGATGGTAATGGAACAATATACGATAGGATGAATGTAAAACTATTGTTTTCCCATGTAAACTATCACATATTTCACAATAAAACATGAAAATAAATAAATAAATAAATAAATCCCAATGAAATGTAGTTCTACTCTGATACACATGGGTCACAATGAGTTGGAATTGATTCAACAGCAGTTAGTTTTTTTTCAGGGATTTTATCTAACAATTCAGTTCTGACATAGGTCTTTGGCTAAATATGAGGTTTGTTGTTGCCAACAGCCAATACGAAATGAAACCCCTTTGGCCAATAGTCAACTCCTGAGAGGTCTGGGAATCAACTGTGAATAAAACATGCAGGGGAGTGAGGAGGTGGGCAACGGTCTTCAGGGAAATTGCTCTTGTGACGGGTGAAGATTGCACCTGCAGACACAGGGAAGGAATCGCAAGAAAAGGATGTCCAGGGCTTCGATGTTTTCTCAAATTTCTATTTGCAGGATTTCCTACTCACTCAGGGGAATGGTTATGGGTTAGAAATCCTCTGAAACAGGCAGGACTGACACCAAGAAAACCTGGAATGAAGTTTATGATGTTAATATGGGGTCCTCTACTAAGAGATTTGGCATGCTGCTCTTTCTTTTAAAAAGACCTCTCCATTTATGCACCAACCACTAAAGCTAGTGATAATGAAATTGAAGAATTCTACTAACCTCTTCAAGGAGCTCTGGCAGCATAGTGGTTACGAATTTGGCTGCGACCACAAGGTCAGCAGTTTGAAACTACCAGCTGTTCCGCAGGAGAAAGATGAGGCGTTCTGCTCCCGTAAAGATTTACTGCCTTGGAAACCCTGTACAGGGACACTATGAGTTGGAACCAACTCCACGGCACATAACAACAACAACAATTATGCTTTCTAGGGTCCTGGTATGGTGCTTTAGGATAATATGCTGAACTGCAAGGTCAGTTTTAACCACAAGGTCGGCAGTTCAAACCCACCAGCTGCTCCCCAGAAACCCTATACAGGGTTGTTATGGGTCAGAATAGCTTGATGGCACTTAACAACAACAACAACAATAGTTTGCTTTCTAATTATGAAAGTAGAAATACAGGCTCATTAAGAATTTTCAAACATAAGAACTACATAAAATGAAAAGAGAAAGTGTTTGTGATCCCAGTGCCTCCCTACCTCCTCCCGGATCACTACTGTTAGTTAGTTGGCCTGCATCTCCAGATGGCATACTTCACGACTTGAAATAAATTGTGCCTTAATACTACAGCTTTTCTGACCAAAAAATATATTATACTGTTTGAGCTTTCTCAAACTACTAAGTTTGTGTGTTCTTTGAGGGACAAAGAGGAGAGAGACACATTAGAGAGAAAATGTGATGAAGGTTGAAATTGCCCTTATTCCTTTTCTAGGAAATGCTCTTCAGTTCTTGATTTCTATCTTTCTAAGGAAAGTATGTTATGAATTATCTAACCAGGTCATTTATTTAACAAGAACATAGAGTACTGTAAGAAGAATTACAAAAAAAAAAAAAAGGATTGATTATAGCCCATATATGCTCATGTGATAGAAATCTGTCAGGAACATGTGGCCTGGGTATGTTTCTACCCCAACATCCCTGAAGTTCTTTCATGAGGGTGAGGGACCATGAATGCCTAGCAAGGATTTAAGTGATGGTTTGAGGAAAGTTCCTTCTGTAAACGATTGTTGGTTGTTGTTGTTAACTGCCATGGAGTCTGGTCCAACACATAGCAACCCTGTATAGGGTTTCTGAGGCTGTAAATCTTTACAGAGCAGAAAGCCTCATCCTTTCATTTCTGTTCATTTGGAAATATCCTAAATTTTCTGTCATGTTTGTGGGACAACTTTGCTGGATATGATTGTTGCTTGACAATTTTTTTTTTCTTTCAGTGTGTTGTATATGTCTTCACATTGCTTTCTTGCCTGCAAGGTTTCTGCTGTGATATTAGAGCATAGTCTTATTGGTTTTCCTTTGTAGGTAACTTTTCATTTCCCCCCAAGTTGCTCTCAGGATTTTTTCCTTGTTTTTGATTTTGGAAAGTTTGACTAAGGTATGTCTTAGTGATTTTCTTTTGGAATCTATCCTGTTTGGGATTTGTTCAGCTTCTTGTATGCTTATCTTCTCATAGTTCATGTTTGGGAAGCTTTCTTCCAACAACTCCTTGACAACTTTCTCTGTACTTTTTATTATCTTTTCCTGCTTTGGAATTCCAATCACCCATAAACTATTCCTCTTCATTATGTCTCACATATACCTTAAGCTTTCTTTAGATTTTCTTTTTTCCATGTTTTTTTCTGATTGTTCTTCTAGCATACTATTTTTAAAGATTTATCATCAAACTCACTAATTCAGGCTTCCATTGCTTTCAATTTACTCCTTTGCCATTTTAATGTATTGTCCATTTCTGAAATCTTAGTATCAGTCTTCTGTATGTCTAATTGCAGGTTTTGTATTGTTCTAAAATTTACATTTATTTTGTCTGTTCGTTCTTCTAGTGTTTTCCTGAATTCTAAAGTTTTTTTCTGTGTTCTTCTTGCTTTCCTTGATTTTTCTGTCAATCCATTGAAAGTACCAAAATATTACTCATTTTAATTATTTTTCAGGTAGTTCTATTATTTTTTCTTCCTCAGAAACATTTCCTGGCTCTGGCTCTGGATCATTTGTTTGTTCCATTCTCTTGTTTCTTTGTGTGAGCTAAAATTGTCTGTTGTCTCAGAGACATTGTGGGAGTTGTTATATCTGTATTTAATTGATAGTTGTATGCTGATGCATTCTTAAACTATCACCAACCTCTCTTGGATGTAGTTACAGAATGTAAGCATATACACTGTTCTCTGTTCATCATTTGTACATGTTAGTTTAGGGTAGTTTTGGACAGTAATGGCTGCTGTCTGTTATTGACCAGTTGGTATAGGATCTGGTATTGCCTCTTGACCAGTGAGTGAAGATACAGAGGGTATAGTTATGGCTGGGCTCTATGGGCAAAGTTGCTGTTTCCTGTCAGTTGGGAAAGAAGAGAAATCCCACACAAACACACTCACACACAAGAAAATAAAACAGAATAAACAAAAAAGCAACCAACAATGAAAACAGACAATAAAGGGGGAAAAATGAATGAAAAGCATCCAGTAATTCTTTTCTTTTTAGAAAAAAAAAATAATTATATATATATATATATATATATACATATATATATATAACTAAAAAGAAAAGAGAGGGACAGGATATTGAAGCTATGGTGGTGGTGGTGGTGGTGTGCTGTGGAGCCAGTTCCAACTCGTATTGACTCTGAATAGGGTTTCTGAGGCTATAAATCTTTATGGGAGCAGAAAGCCTCTTCTTTCTCCCATGCATGAGCTGGTAGTTTTGAACTGCTGACCTCAGCCTGGCTTAAGAGAAAGACAGTCGAGACCAGTAAAGAAATACCAAAAGCAAAAAAATCAGAAGAGAGAAAATGATAAGCAGAAGAAAAGAAGGAAAAAGAAAACAGGATAGATTGAAATGCAAATTAAAAACAGAAGAAAGAATTAACAAATAGCCACAACAAAAGAAAAACAAAAACAGTGTAGCTGTTGGACCTTGAAAGAAAAAAACTCTGGGGGCTACTGCCAGCCAAGAAGCTCACCAAGTAGGTGTGGAAGGATGTGACAATGGAGTTCTTGGCCCTAGATGGAGCTCCTATAGGCCTAAGTGTTACCTTTGCTAAAGATACTCAATTGGAAGTAGTTCATGGAGATCATTAATGAAGCTGGTTTCGGTATCCATTAGGATTCCAGGGCAGCTGTGGGCATGGTGGCTAGTTACAATGTTTTGTGCTAGACTTGTGCTGGTCCATTGGCTCTGTGGGTTCTGTAGGTCTAAAGCTGAGCCCACCTGAATCCAGTTGATCCCTGCTTCTCTTTGGTGTGATCACATGGCACTGAACTCCTTAAGAATAGGGTCTGTATTGGGGGTAGATGAGGGTGGGAGCTGGCCACAACTCTGGCTATCAAAGGAACATGTAGAATAACAAAATTGTCTTTGTTGTAGAGGGTCTGTATAGCACATCTGCCTAGTCTGACATCTTGCTAGAAGTCTTGCAAGCAATCTTTTCAAAGACTCATTCATTTTTGGGATCATTAGGTCTGGAGGTCAGAGATTGGTTCTCTTTGTAGTTTTGGGGCTGGCCAATAAGCCTGAGGTAGCATTTAAACTGATAATGATAAGACATCATAAAGGACAATTCTTTGTACAAAGATGATCTGATACAGTAAACTTAGCACTGAGTTGTAATTTTTGTGCAGAAGCAATGCAGCATGGTGGAAAGACCATGGAGTCCAGTCTCAACTCTGCCAGCTGTGGTCCTCGAGCACATCTCTCAGCTGCTTTTTACTTCAGTCAAAGGAAACTCTGGTTTGAATTCAGTGTTTCTGAACAAGTGGGTCTTGGACCACCTGCATCAGAATGACTTGTGTTGATTTTTAAACATTTGTAAACTGTGTCCTAGATGTGGTGCATCAGAATCTCAGGGGATCAGGCCTCAGACTCAGCATTTTTTACAAGTAACCTAAGCCATTCTCATGTTGATGGAAGCACACAGAAACTCATTGGATAGGATAATAAATAGAATTCTTTCCTACACTAATCTTTAACTCTCATGACCCAAATCTCTATTTTTCCTGTGAACAAAGCAAAATTAAAAGGAGAAAGAAAACAACATTGACAGAGAACCTACTATGTTAGGATAGGAGTCCTGGTGTGGCGCTGAGGGTTGTTAATGCGCTGGACTGCAAGGTTAGTTTGAACTGTAAGGTTGATGGCTCAAGCTCACCAGATGCTCCATGGAAACCCCATACAGGATTGCTTTGAGTTAGAGTCAACTCCATGGCACTTAACAACAACATGTTTGGATAAGGAATCCTGGTGAGGTGCTGTGGGATAAAGCACTGGAACCCAAGGTCGATTTGAACCCTAAGATCAGCAGTTCAAACTCACCAGCCACTTCTTGGAAACCCATTAACTACTTCATGAAAGCAAGAATCAGCAGTCTGCTTCTGTAAAGGTTCACAGTCTTGGAAACCCTATGGGGCAGTTCTATTGGAATCAACTAGGCAGGCAGTGGGTTTGGTTGGTTTGGAATGTTTGGATGAAAGGAGCCCAGGTGGTGTAATAAGGAACCCACCAGTGACTCTGTAAGAGAAAAGACCTGTCAATCAATATGCTCGTGTAAAGATTGTAGACTAGGAAACCCTAGGCAGCAGTTCCACTCTCATGTTGTTGTTGTTGTCAAGTGCCGTCGAGTCGGTTCCAACCCATAGCGACCCTGTATAGGGTTTCCAAGGAGCAACTGGTGAGCTTGAACCACCGACCTTGCAGTTCAAATGGCTTTGCAGCCTGGCGCATTAACCCACAGCACCACACCAGGACTCCATAGTCAGCATCAACTCAGTGGCACACAACGGCAAGAACAACATGGGCACTTTTTTGGGGGGTGGGGGTGGGGGTTCTGGGTGGTGTACAAGGTTAATGTGCTCCAATACTTAACCAAAAGGTTGGAGTTTCTGTTGCACCCAGAAAGCCTTGAAGAAATGCCTGGTGATTCAGTTAACATTAACCACCCAGGGACTCTGAAAAAACATTGTTTTTGTTAAGTGCCATTGAGTCTATTCCAACCCATAGCGACCCTGTATAGGATTTCCAAGGAGCAGCTGGTGAGCTTGAACCACTGACCTTGCAGTTCAAACGACTTTGCAGTCTGACACATTAGCCCACAGCACCACTGGAAAAAGGTAGTTATATTGAATTTGAAGCTCAAAGGAATATAGATTATTTGTTGTGTTTGGATGAAGTTATTTTGTGACAAAGACACTTGTCTGGTTTGAGATAATGCATGCGGAAAGAACGGTAAAGCCATATACAATGTAAGGTATTGTTATTCTTTGGATTAAGAACACAAAGCCCGAAGGAACTCTACTTATCTAGTCCAACTCTCTTATCTTACTGATGCTGAGTTCAAGAGTATTGCTCAAGAGCACATATAAAGTAGTGGTTGTTGTTAAGCGCGTTCTAGTCAGTTCCGACTCATAGAGACCCTGCATTTCTGAGGAGTGGCTGGTGAGTTTGAACTGCTGACTTTGCGGTCCAGTGCTTATCCTACAACGCCACACCAGGTTAATAGCATGCAAACAGACAAACCTGATTTGAGGCCCAGCTCTGCTAGTTACTGGTTTGCAACTTTGGGACTAGGGAAGGCCTCACTGAGGCAAAGAGTTGAGTTATATGGAGAAAAGTGTTTGCCATACTGACAGGCAGTCCAGACACAGGGACCAGTATGTCCAAAGAGGGAGGTGTGAAAAGAGAGACCTTTACATGGAGAAGGGATACAGTTTCCTGTAACCTGATGACTCAGTGCGTATGGGAGAGGGAGGAGAAAGGCATAGACCTACTTCTAGAGGAGGAAACTCCACTGAAAGGTTTGTTTTTCCCTTGCTATTTCAATATTATTTCGTGTCAATAGCATACCCAAAGGAAACTGAGTTGTCACAAACCCTAGGAATGGCTTTGTCAACAGAGTCCTCAATACTTTGCAGTCCAGGAAGGGCCAGCCCCTGGGATATTGCTGGTCCCTTTGGGCCCCTTCCAGTTCCACTGAGCTGAGCTGTCTTTCAGCCAAGACTCAACAAGACTCTCTTGTACCATTAGACTCTGGGGTATGGTTAGAAAATATTAATAATAGGTACCATACACTAAGCACTGAACTGTGAACCAGGAGGTCTGTTGTTGGAGCCCATCAGGCTCTGTGGGAGAAAGATGAAGCTTTCTGTTCTTGTGAAGACCTAAAGCCTCTGAAACCCTATACAGGGTTGCTATGAGTTGGAACTGACTCGACAGCATTTAACAAAAATAACCATTACTCTGTGTCTGCCATCATTCTGTCCCTGATGACTGTGTTGATTCACTGAATCCTTACAAAAACCCTAAGAAGACAGCAATATTCTGATTTTTTTCTGTTTCCTAAACTTTTTATAGAAGTATACAATTCATATCAAAAACTGTATACCATAAATATAGAGTCTAATGAATTTTCAATGAAAGAACACACACATACAAGTAGCACCCAGACAAGAAACTGAAAATGACCAGCATTCCCTGAACTCCCTCATGACCGCTTCCAGTGATTGGGTGGTGGTGGGGATATGCCATGGAGTTGTCAGTTCTGACTCATAGTGACCCTGCATAGAGTTTCCAAGGCTGTTAATCTTTATGGGAGAAGAAAACCTCATCTTTCTTCTGCAGAATAGCTGGTAGTTTCAAACTGCTGACTTTGAAGTTAGCAGCCCAACTCGTAACCACTGAGCTACCAGAGCTCTTTCCTGTGATTGTTGTTGTTGTTAAGTGATGTTGAGTTGGTTCCGACCCATAGTGACCCTGTATAGGGTTTCCAAGAAACGGCTAGTAAGCTTGAACTTCCAACCTTGTGGTTCAAACCAACTTTGCAGTCCAGTGCCTTAACCCACAGTGCCACAGTCCTCAAAGTCACTACTATCCTGAATCTCACCAGCAGAGCTTCGTTTGCTTGTTTCTGTATAGTATGTTCTTGTACCTAGCGACTTTGAGTTGATTCACTTACGTGGCATGCAGTGACACATCTGCACACTCGCACTGCTGTATATTAGTCTCAATTTTTTATTAGGAAACATTTTAAACTTACATAAAAGTTGAAAAAAAAGTTCAATGAACAGCCATATACCCTTCACCAAGATTGAATTTGTTAAGTGTCGTCAAGTCGGTTCAGACACATAAACATCCTGTATAGAGTTTCTGAGGAGTGGCTGGTGAGCTTGAACTGCCAACCTTATGGTTCAAGGTGACTTTACAGTCCAGAACATTAACCCACAGCGCCACACCAGGACTCCCAGCTTCACCAAGATTAGGAAGAACTATTCTTTATCTGTTTCCTACTTTACAGATAAGGAAATGAAGACAAAGAGAAATTAACCAGCCTAGGTCCTGCCCCTGGGATTTATCCTCATTGTTTTGCTGTTTAGGCAGAAGATTGGGCAAGCCACTCAACTTTTCTGAGATTGTTTCTTCATTATTAAAATGCAAATAGTAATCCTCACCCACTGATTTTTCAGGTTGTTGTGAGGTTCCTATGAGTAGCATTTGAAAGAACTTTGTAAAAAGGCAAGTTCCACCCACTGCCATCCAGTAGATTCCAACTCACAGTGACCTTGTAGGACACAGTAGAACTGCCCCAGAGGGTTTCCAAGGCTATAAATCTTTACCGGAAGTTCATGGTCTCGTTTTTCCTACTGAGGAGCAGCTGGTAGATTCAGACCTTATTGTCAGCAACCTGACCCTTAACCCACTGTGCCACCAGGGCTCCTAAAGAAGAAAGTTGTTGTTAAGTGGATCATTCATCTTTACGGAAACCCATGAAAATTTCTGGTTAAGAGTAAGATCTAAGAAAGAATTGCTTATTCATAAACTGAAATTTCATTCATTTCAACAACTATTTATTGAACACCTATTTAGTACAAGCACAAGAGTTTGCAAAGGAAAAAGGGAACTTTCTTGACCTCGAAGAGGAAGAAATATATAGATTAAGAATTAATAATGTGTAATAAAGGCAAGAGTAAAACTGGGCCCAAAGTACAGAGATGAAACAGGTGCTAGAGTGGTGAATGCCATTGCAGGTTCTCAGGAGGGGTTACTGAGGAGGATGATATTTGTCCTGGGTTTGAAGGAGGAATAGCATGAACAACAGAAATCCTATACTAGGATGTGTTTGAAGGCCTTTAAGTAAATCTATATACTGTTGTTAAGTGCCGCCAAGTTGGGTCCGACTCTAGCAACCCTATATAGGGTTTTTGAGGAACAGCTGGTGGGTTTGAACCACTGACCTTGTGTGTTAGCAGTCCAGTGCTTATACTACAGCGCCACACCAGGACTCCAAAAAATGTGCAGATGGATTCAAACTGCTGACCTTTTGATTAGCAGTTCAGTGGGTAATTGGGGTCATAGGATACAGCTGGAGCTTATCATTCAAGATGATAAATGCCAGAGAGAGAACTGGAGAGAGAGGCAGCAGTCAGATGCTGAAGGGCCCAAGAAGCCAGGTCCCAGAAGGTCCAGGTGGTCAATCTAATTCTGGAAATAATGGAAGAAATCCCTGAGACCTTTCAGGTCTCAGTCCACATCTGTAGTGATGGGACACACCCCGACTGCCATAGAGTCTTATACATCCCATCCTGGGTGGTGGTCTTGTCATTAGTTAGTTCCATATTCTAAGACTCCTGAAGACTAAAGCAAGTTGGAACACAGAATTTGGTATGTTTTATCCTTGTGGGTCTGAATGAAGAGTGTGACCCCAATATTAGTCCCTGAGGTCCTCTGTCCTCACAGGTTATAGAAAGTGAAAAGAAAATCACAAGGAAGCTTGTCCATCCTTAAAGAGGGGAAGTGACTCAGGTTTAAGAAATGAAAGCACTTTGTAAGGGAAAGGGCAAGTGTCTGCTGGTGAGAATTCTGAGGTCAAATTAGTAAAATGTTAACACACAAAACACAACAACATACTCGTCATACTCAAAATCACTATTTTCTTTGTCTTGCATCAGGTCAGGAGTGGATTACCAACAGGCAAACTGTTGTTCAGAGCACCATCAAAGCTGGAATACCAGCAAGAAAAGAAAGAATAATTTGATTGTTTGAAGCATTCAAGATATCACAGGAGGAACAACAAACCCCCAGGACTTTATTGAACTTACTCAGACTTCTTAACACTTATTCTATGATTTAGTATATATTTTATTTTGAATTATATGATGGTGAGGGGAAAAGAAATACAATTTTTTCAGACCTGCATAAGGAGTACATTTTTAATGAGTTCGTTTGGAATTTTTAAAATGAGAAACAGTATTTATGATGCTTGCAAAGTTGATTAGGTAATTGAAGTGAAAACTTTGAGAGCTTCCCACACTTCAAATTTCATAGTTTGACATACCAGGCTGGTCACTCGACTACAAAGACATGTTAGCTAGCAGCCTCTCCTTGTTCCCCAATTTGGAGCCAGAGAGTACATCATCTCCCACACCTTGGCCCTAGCCTTGGCCCTAACACCAGCTCCCTTCCTCACTTTCTAACGGTGCTCACACCTTCACCTGCCCAGGCCCATTCCATCCCCCACACAACCACAGACTAAGAGCTCTTGGAGACTAAGACCAGCTGCAGAGTCTGGAGATCCAGACCTGGACCAGAAACCCTGTCTGGCCCCAGGCAGGCGTTTATATAACTTGCCTGCTCAAAGAAATTGGTTCTAGCTCCTTCATTTTACACAAGAAAAACTGGGACTCAGATGTTGATTAAATTCCTTCTAAAAATAATGCACAACCTATACAACCAGATGACAAAACAAAACAAATAGGCAGAGTCCTGGTGTGGCACTGTGGGTTAATGTGCTGGACTGCAAAGATGATTAGAACCTCAAGGCTGGCAGTTCAAACTCACCAGCTGCTCCTTGGAAACCCTATACAGGGTCACTATGGGTCGGAACTGACATGACAACACTTAACAACAACAATACACATAAGCATCCATCAAACCAGAGTAATTTGAATTGAAGTCTTGTGGGACTGATCAACAGTATTCTGAGACCACTTGGAAATTGGAACCAACTTTAAATTAGAAATGCGTTGAGGAATTTAAAGTCAAAAGAGCAGTAAAGCAGGCGTCTCTACGAATCAGTTGTTTTAAAATGAAGAATCCAGTCAGAATTTCATAAAACTTTAGAATTTGGATATTAAAAATAACAGTCTAACATCAGTTAAGGGACTCATTTCTAAAGTATATAGGAAACTACACCACCTCTA
>NW_006408583.1:7462325-7469324 GCF_000296735.1 Chrysochloris asiatica
TAAGACAGCTCTATTTTGAAGATGATGTTGACCAACAACATATACAGGAGCCCTTTGGCCTTTGGGGCTGTAGGAGAAGCATGGGACTACTAACCACAAAATTTAACCCATCAGCCCTTCTGTGGAAGAGGGAAAAATGAGGCTGCCTGCTCCCCTGAAGATTTAAGTTTTGGAATCCCTACAGGTAATGGCAGTGGATCTTTTAGCAACCCTATATGATAGAGTCTTGGTATTGTTGTTAAGTGTCATTGAGTAGGTTCCGACTCATAGCAACCCTGTACAGGGTTTCCGAGGCTGTAAATCTGTATGGGAGTAGAAAGCCTCATCTTTCTCTCACGGAGCGGCTGGTAGTTTCGAACTGCTGACCTTAAGGTTCACAGCCAGATTCGTAACCACCTTGCTGGCTATAGAATAAGCACTGTACTGCTAACTACAAAGTTGTTGTTGTTAAAAGCCGTCTAGTCAGTTCCAACTCATAGCGACCCTGTAAAGGGTTTCTGAGGAGAGGCTGATGAGTTTGAAAAGCTGACCTTGCGTCCAGTGCATTAACCTGCAGGGTCACACCAGTTCAAACCCATCAAGGGCTCCTCAGAAACCTTATCCAGGATCGCTATGGATCTGAACGACTGGAAAGCACTTAATAACACATGAGACTAGAGCTTGCCCCCATGAGGTTTCCTGGTATGGCGCTGTAGGATCAGCACTGGACTGAGAACAAGGTCGTCAGTTCAAATCCACCCCCTGCTCCTTGGATATACAGGGTCGCTATGAGTCAGAACCAACTCGCTGGAACTTAACAACAACAACAGTGTTTACAGGTGCACATGGATGGTTTGAACCTGACTTTCCTGCCAGCAGTTTAACCATTTTTCCACCAGGGCTTCTGTTAACTTGTTCGTGCGCCGGGTCCACTGCCTTTAGCAAAACTCCAAAGCCCGCCTGGGCACTGGCCATACATGCCACACTGGCCTTTCAGCACCCAGGGAAGGCAAGATCCAGGCAAGGTTCTTCCCCACCCAGGCAAGATCCTGCACCTCTACATCCCCCCACCTACTGCAGAACATCCTTGTTCTTCCCGACAGGGCGCCCCGCCCTTCCTGGCAGGCACGCGGTGGGGGAGGGGGAAGAAGGAGGCGGGACTCGGCCTTTGACACAATGAGGGGGGAGGGGAGAGGGAAGGCGGGGCTCCCGGGCCGCCGGTCACGTGTCCGGGAGGCGCGAGCTGGGTATATAGGTGGGTCGCGGGAGGGTTGGAGTCTTTGAAAGCTGTTGGGAGTTGAAGAGCCGGTCCCGCTGACGCGTCGGACCTTTGCCTCTTCGCTGCTGTCGGTCGGTGGGTGCTGTGGGTGCGCGCCGCTTCGAGCTGGTTCCGGGTCCCCTGCTGCGCCGGGTGTCGGGGGGTGGTTCCTCTGCCCCCGGGTGGGCAATCTCAGCTTGGGGGTCGGTTTCAGGGTGCTCGCTGGGAAGGAACAGTCTCTTGGACCTGTACTTACGATCCTGGCTTTTGTTCGTTGAGAATTCTTTTCTGCTAACAGTTCAGTGCGGTTGTTATTCAGTCTCTTTTTGGCTTGTCTCGATGGTGTCTGGCTAACACTTTGTATTTCTCCCAAAGTGACATTACTTAAAGGGAAACGGGTTAGAAAAATCGCCCTACGCCAGACTTTTATGGGGTTCACGGTCACGGGTTCTGGCGCCTGACTTCCTCCTTAAAGAGAAACAAACACTTTCTTATTTACAACTGCGCCGACTCCTTTGCAGTTTTAACTGGGGCCTTTAGGGGGTAGGAGGGTGAACCAACCCGCCCCGAAGCAGTGGTCGGCGTCTGTACAGCTTCTGCCTTCCCTAGAGAATGTGTGCTCGTGGCGCCCTGGTGGCACAGTGTTTAAGCGCTTGACTGCTAACATCAAGGTGGGTTTGAGACCACCACAGGGCTCAGCAGGAGAAACATGTGGCAGGCAGTCTGCTTCCGGAAAGATTTCTAGCTTTGGGAAATCTTTGGGGCAGGTCTATTTTGCCCTGTAAGAATGTTGTGAGTTGGAATTGCTCAGGGAAACTGCGGAAGTTGTCTGGGATACTAACTTTGCAATGAAAAGCCTCCGCAAACATTTCTGTTTCTGGTGATGCCCTTTCTTTTGTGCTTGTTCCAGCTTATAGCTACCCTATAACACAGAATATATCTATCCCTTTGGGTTTCAGACACTAAAGCTCTGGTAGCATAGTGGTTACGAATTGGGCTGCTAATCTCACGGTCAGCAGTTCGAAACTACCAGCTGCTCCACGGGAGAAAGATGAGGCTTTCTGCTCTTGTAAAGAGTCGGAACTGACGCCACGGCACATAACAACAACAAAGCTTTATCGGTAGTGGATTCGAACTGCTGGCCTTGCATTTAGCAGTCAGGAGTCAGTTGAAGTATGCGGGGTCACTATGAGTCCAAAGTGCTGGTGGCCTATAACTCCATTAGGGTTGACAGAAAAGGTTAAAATAAATCCTGCTCATTGTGCTCCAGTTTTGTAGTCCTGGTCCCCAGAGGAATGCTGATGGACCAAGATGTCTCTTCTTGAAATCTCCTTTCAGTCTTAACATGGATTTCAACTCAGCATTTTGTGAACAGATGTGGTGGTGATGATGGTTATGTGCTGTGAATTTGGTTCTGACTCATAGCGATGCTGTATAGGATTTCTGAGGCTGTAAATCTTAATAGGAGCAGAAAGCCTCATCTTTCTTCCACTGAACCACTCATTGTTAGTTTTGAACTGCTGACCTTGAGGTTAACCACTGTGCTACGAGAACTCCCTCGAAGGGCATTTCTAGTATCCAGTCAAGTATTTGCATTCCTTTGCTGAGCCTCTTTTCCATTCAACAGGGTATAAACACAAGCTGTTTCCCTCAGGAGAAACCAGAGATTTAGAGGACTGAAGAAGTACCAAAGACTGCGGGAAGCAAAATGGGATCTGTTGCCGTTGATCCACAGCCGGTATGCATTTTAAATAGTAGGTTCTAGACTCCTTTCCTTCCACACAGGTTTTGAGACCTGAACAGCTCACTGTGTTCCCTTCTTTGGTTGCAGAGTGTGGTGACTAGGGTGGCCAGCCTTCCCTTGGTGAGCTCTACTTTCGACCTGGTCTCCTGGGCTTATGGCAGCACCAAGGATCAATATCCCTACTTGAAGTCTGTGTGTGAGATTGCGGAGAAGGGTGTGAAAACCATCACCTCTGTGGCTGTCAGCAGTGCTTTGCCCATCATCCAGAAACTAGAGCCCCAAAGTGAGTCCTGCTTTGTCCCTCAAAATTCAGTCCAAGAGACAGGTCAGGAGTGATTCGAGAGCTACCTTACTTAAATACTGTGAATGCCAACCACATTGTCCGGAGCACACGGTGCCTTCCCTGAGGCAAATACTGCCTTTACCTAGAAACAGCTGTAGACTCTTTTCTGTAGTGACGGAAGGCCTGCTTCACAGCTGGGACAGATTTTCATGAGACTTTAACACTCCCTCTTCCATTCCCCCCCGCAGATGCTTCTGTGGTGGCAGCTGAGATCATAAGGGAAGTCTGTAGTTAAGTGAGCTGGCATGACTGACTGACTGCCCTATGACCACACAGCACATGCCAACTATCTTGAAAACACAAGGAGTTACAATTTACATACCACACAGCTCACCCATTTAAAGTGTGTAGTTAGTTAGGAATGTCAGCTTGAGCCTTGTGCTCCTGTAACATTTCTCTGTATGGGATTTAATTGATGACAGCAACTTGAAAGATAGGAGGAAACTTACTTAGGGGGCAGTGAAGTGAGTTTATGTTAATGGCGGGGAACAACTCAGAAAACGCTGGCTGCACAACTCCTGAGATTGTAATCAGTGCCACTGAATTGTACGTGTAGAAACGATGGAGTTGGTGTATGTGTATCCTCAACAACAAAAGAAAATAAATTGGGAAAAAATGCAGTTCCGTGGTTTTTAGTGTGTTCACAGAGTTGTGCAACCGTCACCACATTCAATTTAGAACATTTTCATCACCTCCCCCCTGCTAATCTTCACCTTCATTAGCAGTCACTCCATATATGAAGGTTCGAATCTCTGCAGGTCACAAACTGTTGAATACAGATTTAAATCCCCACCTGATTAAGTCACGGACATCTAGGTTTATAAGGGACCTCATGTTTGCTGTCAAGTCACTTCTTACTCCTAGCAACCCTGTAGAGGATTTCCAAGAGTGGCTGGTGGATTTGAACTGCCAGTCTTGTGGTTAGCAGTCCAGTGCTTATCCTACAGTGTCACAGCAGGCCCTGAGGTACCTTTGGAGATGAATTTCAACTCTACTACTTGATGCTGTGGGTTAATATGCTGGATTGCAAGGTCGGTTTGAACCACAGGGTTGGTGGTTCAACCGCACTAGCTACTGGGAAACCCTATACAGAGTCACTGTGAGTCAGAACTGATTCGACAGCACTTAACAATTCCCACATGAGTGTAGTACATAGAGGACTAGTGTTTGACTTGATTATCAGGGGATAAGTTTGTTAGGGAGAGCTACGATATTGTTGATAACACTCTCCTGACAAAGGGACCCTCCTACACACACCCAAAAACACAATGCCATTTGCTAAATTTAGTATGTTACGTGCCATCGAGTCAGTTCAGATTCATAGCGACCTTGTATAGGGTTTCCAAGAAGTGACTGGTGAGTTTGAATTGCCAACCTTGCAGTTTGAGCTGACATTGCAGTCCAGTGCTTATGCTACAGCACCACACCAGGACTCCACATCTTACAGGAGCAGAAAGCCCAACCTTTCTTCCATGGAGTGACTAGTAGATTCGAACTACTGACCTTACGGTTAGCAGCTCAGCTCATAATCCACTACGCTACCAGAGCTACTTAAATTTAGTATAGGTAAGGATTAAAGAGGAGTCACTGGGTTGGAAGAGGTTGACAGTTCGAACTCACCCAGAGCTGCTGTTGAAGAAAGGTCTGAGATCTGCTCCCTGAAGGTCACATCCATGAAGAACCTATGGAGTGTAGTTCTATTGTGAAACACATGGGGTCGCTGTGAATCCAAATGGACGGGTTAGGGATTAAACTAGCATAAAATTGCTAGTCTTGAGGGAGTTTTCACATCCTCATTCCCTGAGTATTCAGATGAGACCTAATTTCTGTTGGCAATAACCTTAGAGATAAAAATACCAGTTAAAATGGTTATATATAAAGTTAGCAGTTTGAAACTACCAGCTGTTCCACGGGAGCAAGATGAGGCTTTCTACTCCCGTAAAGATTTACACCCTCGGAAACCCTGTACAGGGTCGCTATGGGTCGGACCCGACTCAATGGCACTTAACAACAACAACAAATATATATATATATCCTTAGCCAGCTTCCTGTGTGGCCTGTGACTGCCACTTCCTGATACTCATTTCCTTGGCAGTAGAAGAAAGTTGCCAAAAACCTGCCAAACCTCTTCCTGTCTGAGCTAGGGGAAACCAGGTAACACATTTTGTGGTACATCAAAATCAACATTCTTGCTGGGTTTTTAGTAAGGCTAAAAGTTTTGGACTCAATAATGTTCATTTCATGCCTACACTGTTGCATTAACATTTCCCCCATTTGTGTCTCTTCTAGTTGCAGTTGCTAATACCTTTGCCTGTAAAGAGCTCGACAGGATTGAGGAGAAACTGCCTATTCTGAATCAGCCAACAGACCAGGTGAGCTAGAGGACTTGTGCTGTGGGTTGCCCCTTTGCACGTTTTCATGTTCTGTTTATTATACACTGTGCGTGCCATACACAGGCAAGTACTTGGCTTGGAAGACTCCTAGCTGGTTTCTTACTTCTTGAACTGTTGTCAGATTGACTCTAAGAAGCGGAGAAGAATCAGCCTCCTTTGGACAAGTATACTTTGTTTCATCTCTATCAATTTTTGGTTTTGCCTCTGCAGATTAAGTCACTTTCTCAAAGAACTGATTCCAGGCAGTATTGGATAACTGCAGAGGTGGTATACTTTTCTAACATGGTTTGGTATACTGTTGATAGGATGGACTATCAACCATTGTGGACACATTAACCCATGGTGATACCTGGTGATAGTTCCATCCACTCAGGTGATCTTTTGGTACAGATGTGTGCTAGAATTATCCTTCAATTAAGATACAACTTAGCTCAAAGTAATACAAGGTAGGGAGCAATCTGGCTCTGAGTTCCAGCTGGTGGGCTCTAACTGCTGACCTTGTGGTTCACAGTCCAGTGCTTATCCTACAGAGCCACTGTGTTACCAGTATTGAGCTGTTGTTAAGTGCCATCTAGTTGGTTCCGACTCATAGCGACCCTGTATAGGGTGCCTAAGGGGCAGCTGATAAATTTGAACCACCAACCTGCGGTTTAAACCAACCTTGTAGTCCAATGCATTACCCACAGCGCCACACCAGGACTCCCATATGTAAGGAAAGGAAAAAAAAATTAAATTCCATATGAATTTCTTTGCCAAATCTGACTTAAACCAAGCCAACATGTATACGATGTTTTCTATTTAATCTATGTTATTGTTAAGTGCCATCGAGTCGGTTCCGACCCATAGCGACCCTGAACAGGGTTTCCGAGGCTGTAAATCTTTACGGGAGCAGAAAGCCTCATCTTGCTCCCGTGGAACAGCTGGTAGTTTCAAACTGCTAACTTTATATATAACCATTTTAAGTGGTATTTTTATTTCACAGGTAACAGAACTTGGTACTTGGTAGTAGTAATTTAGAGCAGGACCTAAAAAGTACTGGTGTGACGCTGTAGGATAAGCACTGGACTGCTAACCACAAGGACAGTAGTTCAAACCCATCAGTCACTCCTTGGAAACCCTATATAAGGTCGCGGTGAGTCGGGAGTGACTCAGCAGTACATGTATTTTGTGTGGTGTGCCATAACACCATGTGGAAAGCATCTTTCTCTGGTTTCCTATACAGGATGATGACATTAGGTGCCGGGGTTTTCCCTTGACATAGTTGTCACACATGTTTGGTTCA
>NW_006408583.1:7469424-7470838 GCF_000296735.1 Chrysochloris asiatica
GAGTAGATATATGCACAGCAATGTTCATAGCAGCACTATTTACAATAGCAAAAAAATGGATACAACCAAAATGCCCATCGATTTAAGAATGGATAAACAAACTGTGGTACATGCACACAATGAAATACTATGCTACCTTGAAGAACAACAAGGAAGCTGCAAGCCAACGCATAACATGGATGAACCTTGAGGACATTATGCTGAGTGAAATTAGTCAGGCACAAAAGGAGAAATACTGCATAAGACCATTATTGTAAAGGACTGAGAAAAAGAACCCACACAAAAAGGGGGAAAAAAATCTCTATATATAATTGCTGAACACCCGGATGTATGGGTTGAGAGGAGAGGAGGGAGGGAGGGGAAGAAAGAGCACAGGGTAGGGAATAGACATAGGAGAGCCTGGATGCTGGGGGGTGGTGAGGGGGTGGCAATACACAAGAAGAGGGAGGGTAAAAAGAAGAACAAGGTGGACGGGAGAACATCTGGTTGGGTAGGTTCGCATGTGCTAGATGGGACAGAAGTAAATGAGGATGTATGCACAACTTTGGAATTACAGGGCTTCAGGATACAGGGATAGAGGCATGGCCTGAAAGGGGATAAAAGGTGAATAATGTTAGGATGCTTGGCTGTCTTTTGAATCTTGGTTTCCCTGGCATACCACTATAAAACAGACACTGGAGGGGGAGAGAAAGGAATAGCCAGAAATATCACCATAGAAAGCTTGTAAGTCCGTCTTCTGCCTATAACTGATTGGAATACCAAAAATGGGGCTACAACGTGCCCAGTGAAGAAGGCTTCCTGCAGAGTCTCTGTATTACACAAGACCATAGGTGGATTCCTTAACAGCATCCAGAATTATCTGAGGGGAAATTTCCACTTTTAAGGACAAGCAGACCAGCCTGGAGTGGCTAGAAGAACAGAAGATACTTCCTGAAAGAAAGATTGACAGGAAAAATACAAAACAATACAGGCAAACCGACTGATTACTACAAGTACAAACAAGTGGCTTGCCCAGGAGACATCTAGGCAAGTGGTTGGGTCCCCTCAGGGCAAACCTCCTTCGAAGGCTGGGACCCAATGATAATACACACTCTGATTGGTGACCAGGTTTGTCACTGATAGAGGGAAGTGAGGGAAGGGCAGCAATGGAGCTGCGAGCTAAGCCCTACAATGTTCAGTGAACTCCTGTGAATCCAGCTAGAGACCTGGCTGGCCAGCAGTGTGGCTAGACCTGGGCACTCTTCAGCCCAGAGTCAGTGACATAGCCACAGAGGACTAGAGTGGAGAGTGAAGTGTCCAGCTGATAAGCAGAGAGGGCACATGCATAAGTACACCCACCCTTGCAGATAATACCCACCTGAACTGGCTTCAATGGCTGGATGATCAGAGCTCAACCAGAAGAAGAAAGAAAGAG
>NW_006408583.1:7470938-7489574 GCF_000296735.1 Chrysochloris asiatica
TGGATTTTCAAAGGCTCCAGTGTATTAATTTAATATATATACCTGAATATTAAGATGAAAGCAATTTTGAATTAACTGCCAGTGGCCTCATTTGTTACACTCAGCCCTAGAGGGCCTCGAACCTCTGACTAGTCTTACACGGTCTGCAACAATTAGGTATATTACGTTTTATTATCCTGTGAGTACTTCAGGAGCATATCTGGGTAATATCTGAGGACATTTGCACATTTGTCAGATTTCACCTTGCCTGTAAGGAGAAGAAACTTAATGTCTTAAAAGGTTCTGACAAAATAACCTGATCCCATGAGTACATTACCCTGTGTTTAAAGAAACCTAGTAAGTGACTTGGAAGAAAAGGCCTACTTTATATAAGCATAAATACTTTCTATAAGCGTAAATGGAAGGGGTACCATAGCTGTTATACTTGCCTCAGCCACGTGCTTTGTATAGGGTCTGATACGGAACACATTAGGTTCAAAGCTATTTTTTCCTCATAGGATCTGAGTTTTCATGTGTTATCTTGGGCAAGTCATTAGTGTCTGAAATGTCTTTTGAAAGCCGTTTTCTGTACCTAAGATATGCTTGGAGTTCTGGTGTATCCTACAGTGCGGCACTGTAGGATCACCATTGTACTGCCAACTTTTAAGGTCAGTGATTGAAACCCACCAACCGCTCCTTGGAAACCCTATATAGGGTTGTTACGTGTCTCACTCAACTCCACAGCTCTTAACAAGATAATGCCTAGAGGACATAGTTCATGTATCCCCTCTCCCAAGCAGGAAGCAGAACTCAGCTAGCTCAGTTAGCTTGGGAGCCTGGACCACTATTTCTCTAATCTGCGTCTCCCTTATCTCCCTTGGAGCAACTCAGAACTCACGCTGGTTTACTTTCTCAGTGCCAGTCTTTAGTTATAGTAAAATCTTCATGTAGTGTTGGAAGGGAACTGTACCCCGTCAAGTATACGTAAGTATGATTGTGTTGTTGCATAGGCACCAGGGAAAGAATCCTTTGTGTACATCTGCATCTTCTCCTTGACACTTGAGCAAAATGGGAAAACCAAGCAGCCATGTCCCTAGGCTCCTTTTGGGTTTCCTGGAGTGGAGCTTGGGTTGGATAGTGGTTTGGAAATCCTGTGTGCATGGAAGGTGTATGGAAGCACATCCAGTAGGATGAAGAACTATCATCTCTGCTGAAGGGATGGCCTTTAAGGGTGTCACTGCTAAGGCCTGGGCATGCGTGGTACCTGTGTTTGAGAGCACACAGTGCACAAGCTGCTCCAATACAGTCATGTCGACATAGAAATGCCATTCTTCTCTAGAGCAGTCCCTCTGTGTCACTCTAGGTTCAATGGGAAAACAACATCAAATACAAAACTTGATGGCATTTTATACCCTTTTGCCTCATTTGTTTGTCTTTAATATGTATTAATTAGTGCCCAAGCTTTTCTCCTCACCACATCATCTGCCTCCTTTGTACTTGTAGGTTGTTGCTAGTGCCCGAGGTGCTGTGACTGGGGCCAGAGATGCTGTGACGACGGCTGTGACTGGGGCCAAGGATTCTGTGGCCAACACAATCACCGGGGTGGTGGACAAGACCAAGGGAGCAGTGGCTGGCAGTGTGGAGAGGACCAAGTCTGTGGTCAATGGCAGCATTAACACAGTCTTGGAAAGTCGGGTGATGCAGATGGTAAACAGTAGAGTCGACAGTGCACTCACCAAATCAGAGCTACTGGTAGACCAATATCTCCCTCTCACCCAGGAAGAACTAGGTAATTAGATTTCTGTCTTAAAAGGATTTTTTTTATATCTTAAAATAATTAGAGATATAGTTTCTATACCATACATTTTGCCTGCTTTCAGTCAAAATGGACAATTAAACACTCATCACCAGTTTAGTTTTAGAACATTTCTATCACCCCAAAAAATCCCTGTGTCAATTCCAGTTCCCACCCCCAGCCAACTACTTACCTACTTTCTGTCTCTATAGATATGCCTGCCTTTTTAGGGGAAAAAAAATATTATGGTAATATATGCATTTTGACTCCTACTAGTATGGCACTGTAGGATTAACACTGGACTGCAAACCACAAAGTCATCAATTCAAACCCACCAGCTGCTCCTTGGAAACCCTATACAGGGTCGCTATGAGTCTTAACCGACTCGATGGCATGTACTAACAACATAGGAATCTATAAATTTATGTATATATATATATATATATATAAAGCCAAGCTTGTTGCAGTTCAGGCAATTTTGACTCATAGTGACGTGTAATAGGACAGAGGAGGAACTGCCCACAGGGCTTTTGTAATCTCCATGGAAGCAGACTGCCACGTCTTTCTTCTAAGGACTGGGCATAGTTCATGTATCTGAACTATGGTTGAACCACCAACCTCTCATCAGCCAAGCACTAAACCACTGCACCACCAAGACTCTATACACATACACACAAGGGGGCTGCAAAAATTCATGGAAAAATACTATTAAGAGATAATGGAACTTTTTGAAGCCCCCTCATATATACACACCATAAATTTTGCCATTTTCAAGTTATAATTCTGGGTCAACAATAATTGCATTCCCAAGGTTGCACAAGTCTCATCACCATCTATTTCTAAAGCTCTCTCATGGCCGTGACTAGAAACTCTGTGCTAAAGTTCAATTTGCATTTGTACAGCAATCTTGTTTCATGTTGAGGAAGTTTAGCCTAGAAAAACTAGTCTCTGTCGATGGGTTGATTGTCCTAATTTAATGGGCTGCTTTAGAAAATCCTAATTAAGCATTCAGTGACTACTATGTTCCGGGTAAGGTCCCTTGGTGGCATATGTGATTTGTACTCATCCACTAGCTTAAAGTGTGGCAGTTTGCACCCATTCAGCAAGGTCCCATAAGAAAAGGATTGGTAATCTACTTCTGTAAAGATTAAAGCCAAGAAACCCCTCTGAAGCAGTTCTGCTCTAACACATGAATTGAAATCAACTGAGCAGTTTGGTTTAGTTTATATGCTGTACACTGTGTCTAAGCTCGTTCTAGTGAGAAGAGACATGAAATGTTCAGGTGGACAAGCTCAGCAGAAGGAATGAACAGTCTTAGGAAAATGAATGCCTAATGGGGTAGATGTGATGGTAGAATTGACAAGGTCAAGACCTGGCTTAGAATCCAGGCCTTCTTACATGTACTTGAGGCCCTTTAATATTTTTTTTTGGGTCCTTTCTAACTGCAGAAGAAGAAGTGAAAAAGATTGAAGGATTTGAAGTGGTTCAGAAGCCAAGTTACTATGTTAGACTAGGGTCTCTGTCTACCAAGCTGCGTTCACGTGCCTACGAGCAGACTCTCAGCCGGGTGAAAGATGCTAAGCAAAAAAGCCAAGACACCATTTCTCAGCTTCATTCCACTGTTACTCTGGTGAGTAAAGCTTCATTTTAAGATCATCTGAAGTGAGTTCATTCCATCTCAGGGATGAGTTGAAAGGTAATCATGAAATCCGGGAGTTTTAAATGTTCTACAAACAAAAGCAACCCAATACAAAAATGGGCAAAGGGTGTGAAATCAACACACAGAAAAGAAAGGGTGAATAGCTTAAACATATGAAATGATGTTGACCTTAGTCTTTTTTTTTTAATGTTTTATTGTGAATAATGTGATAGTTTACATGGGATAACATTAGCTTTACATTCATCCTATCGTAATCTTATTCTTAAGTAAAATGAGTATAGGTATTTGTCTTGCCCTATCCCATTGGCAAAGTTTGATGCTGTTGGCAAGGGTGAATTTAAAGGGGCACACTGATATACTTCTAGAGAATTCAAGGGACAGATTCAAGGGATTGACTGGCATTATCTAGGAAAATTACAAAAAGACCTATATTGTGAGCAGTTTCACTTTCAGGATTATTTGTTTTGATTTCCAAAAGACTATAAACAATGCATGCATGCCAACTAATTGAGGGCAAGCTAAATTGTGTGGGGTGACAGAGAGCCAAGTTATGGAACAATACGTACTGCACTGCCATACAGACCATTCCATAACTTGGTTCCTTTCTAGAAAGGGAAGTAGGGGACTGGCACATGGAAGAGGGAGGTTGAACTCCTTACTCTTTTGTACTATTTGCATTCTCTGTGGCAAGCTGGAGGGAAATTTGGGGACCCTAGTATAACAGTTGGCATACTGGTGTGGTGCTGTGGGTTAATGCATCAGACTGCAAAACTGTTTGAACTGCAAGATCAGTGGTTCAGGCTCACCAGCTGCTCCTCAGAAACTGTATCAGGTTGCTATGGGTCAGAATCAACTTGACGGCACTTAACAACAACAACAGTTATATGGAGGCTGTCAATAGTAAATAGTAATAGCTAATTGCAGGGTCTGTGGTTCAAACCCTCTAGTGGCTCTTAGGAAACCCTATACAGGCTTGCTTTGCTATGGGTCAGAACTGACTCGATGGCATTTAACAACTACTTGGATGGCTGACTTACTTGTGGTGGTGGTGGTGGTGGTTGTGTGCCACCGAGTCAGTTCCAACTCATAGGAGCCCTGTATAGGGTTTACAAAGCTGTAAATGTTTTTGTTTTGTTTTGTTTTTCATTTTTATTATGACCTGAGTGAGAGTTTACATGGGAGAACTTTGGCTTTATACCATCATTTCATGGCAATGATTGTAATCTCTGTTCATCATCGTTCAACAGTATTTGCTTTCATTCCCTTGGGGTTTTATTTTTTTTGGAAGGGGGGGTTGCATACACAAAACCACTCAGGAATATATAATAATTTAAACAACCAAAGGGCACATTCTGCAAGCCTACCTCCTGGCCGCCAGCACCCAGTCTCTGTTTCCATGAGTCCAGAGTCCTTAGCTGCTCCCTCTCTCCATGCCCTTTTGTCTGCCTCCATCTGTGGTGTCGCTGCTTCTCTTGAGAGGGCCCCACATTCCACTTGTGCTCTTCTCCCCTGATGTTAGGGTTTTCAAGGAGCAGCTGGTAAGCTTGAACTGTCAACCTTGCAGTTCAAATCGACTATGCAGTCCAGTGCATTAACGTGCAGCGCCACACCAGGACTCCAGAAGAGAGAGTTCTCCTTAAACACTTACTGAAAGCCTCTAGACTTGTGTCATATGATTTATATCATATACCTGAGCATAGGTTAATGCAAATGTCCAACCAGTCTGTTCCTTTGTCTTCTTTCTTTGTGTACTAGATTGAATTTGCCAGGAAGAACATGCATGGTGCCAACCAGAAATTCCAGGATGCTCAGGACAAGCTGTACCTCTCATGGGTGGAGTGGAAGAGAAGCATCGGCCATGATGATACAGATGAATCTCATTGTGCTGAGGTACCAGAGCTGCAGGAGTTCCTTAGTGTGTTTCCGTAATATGGGGATGGGGGACATCATTTGGTTTGGCCCTGCCAAGACAACCGCAATTTCAGCCATCACGTTGTTAAGTACCATGGAGTCAGTTCTGACTCATTGTGACCCTGTACAGGGCTTCTGAGTCTATAAATCTTTAAGGGAGCAGAAAGCCTCATCTTTCTCTTGTGGAACGGCTGGTAGTTTCGAAAAACTGACTGTGAGATTAGCAGGCCAATTTGTAACCACTACACTACCAGAGTTCCTTGGCCATCACGTTAGGGGTGAGTTAATTAAATGTGTAACCAACTATAGCAGGTTTATTTTAAGTTGATCATTTTGTATGGCCTGCAAATGGTGTTACTCAAGCATGGCAGCAATAGTGAGGTTGGTCCAGGATCAGGCAGTGTTTCATTCTTCTGTGCATAAGGTCATTATGAGTCGGCACCGACTCGATGGTACCTAACAACCCCTGCCTTAATGCCTCTTGTCTTAGTTATCCAGTGCTGCTCTAACAGGAATACCACAAGTGGGTGGCTAGAACAAACAGAAATGTATTTTCGCAGTTTAGGATACCAGAAGTCCACAGTGCTCTAAAGGAAGACACTATCGGCTATGGGAAAGGTCCTGGTCTTCTTTCAGCACTTGTAGGCCATGCATTCTTGGAGATCTCCATGTGTCTTGACATCAGTCTTCCCCCAGAGAGTTAGCTTCCTAGAAGAGATGAGTGTAAACTGAGTCCTAAACAAAAAATCAAGCCCCTTGCCATTGAGTTGATTCTGACCCATGGTGAACCCCATGTGTTACAGAGTAGAACTGCTCACAGGATTTCTTGGCGATCATCTTTTTGGCTGCAGATCAGAGCTGAGGTTTACTGAGCAAATTAGATGAAAAGGCAGTAAATGAGGTTAATGTTCCAGAAGGAGGCCTTGGCTGGTGCATACAGTTAAGTACTTAGCTACTACCTAAAAGGTTGGAGGTTCAAACCCACCCAGAGGTGCTTAAAAGTCTGGCTTGGTGAATTGTTTTTGAAAGCTCACCATCTTGAAAACCATATAGGGCAATTCTACTTTGCACACCAGGGGTTACCATGAGTTGGAATTGACTGGGCTAGCAACTAACAGCAATGTTGTAGACAGTGGAGATAGCGTGTTGGAGTGCTAGAACATGGTTCTTTGGAACGGGAAAACTCGTGCCTTTGTGTTTAAAGTAAATATTAACATAATTCATTATCTTATGTCAGGAGGGGATATCTAAATCACCTTGCTACCGTAGAGCATATTTTCCTCCGTCCAGTAGCTCCCTGCCTAATAGGTTTTTTAAACTTAAATTGATGAAAATGGGAGATTTAGGCACTTGTTTAAATCCCCACCCCAGTTGTTAACTGGAAAAAGTTACTGAAACTCCAAGCCCATGTTCGTATCTTTAACACATGAATAAAACTGTCATGAGGATTTTTTAAAAGCAAAGACACATAATCAGTTTACTGTAATTATGACTAATTCGGACACGGCAGCACCATTGGGTCCCTGCTAATTCTTGAACTTGTCTCATTTTTAGCACATCGAGTCACGTACTCTTGCTATCGCCCGCAACCTGACCCAGCAGCTCCAGACCACCTGTCACACCCTCCTGTCCAACATCCAAGGGTTACCTCAGAACGTTCAAGATCAAGCCAACCACTTGGGGGTCATGGCAGGTGACATCTATTCAGTGTTCCGCACTGCTACCTCCTTTAAAGAAATGTCTGATGGTCTTCTCACTTCTAGCAAGGGGCAGCTGCAGAAAATGAAGACGTCTTTAGATGATGTCATGGATTATTTTGTTAACAACACGCCACTCAACTGGCTGGTAGGTCCCTTTTATCCTCAGAGTGCTCAGACCCAACACACAGGGCCAGGCCAGACGAGCCAGGAGGCCCAGGAACCTGACTGCGAAACACATTAAACTTGTCACTGCCATCAGTATATGGTACAATACCAATACAGGTAGCACCTTTGGTGTTGAAATGAATATACTAGGCAAATTTGAACTGGGGATGCAGGTAGTTAGAAAAAGAGTCCTCAGTTATAGTAACTTCCAGCCTAAGGGAAGTTTCTGGCATTAGAAGACCTGTTTATCCAGCTGGTAAGAAGAGAATGAGAGATTTGTCAGAACCAAGCCAGAATTCAGAAAAAGTTTAAGCGCATTAATGATCTCATTCTGTAGCCATTATGTTGCCATAGCTACTGTATGTTTATACTGAATAAAAACACCTTCCTGTGGACTGTGATATGAGTTGATGTCTGCTCTGGTTTTGTCTGAGCAGGCCTCATCACTAGTTTGTCTCATGATGCATGCTTGTATGACTTGGCTTTGATTTTTTTTATTTCTCTTAAAGGAATTTCACCTTTGAATTAATAAAATTCACTGACTAGATCATTTTAAGCTGTTCGTTCCATGTGCTTTGTGTGCTGTTTTCATAGAGCTGCTTGTCCTGCATGGTAGGTAGGCTTATTGAATTGTTGTTGTTATGTGCCGTGGAGTCGGTTCCCACTCTTAGTGACCATGCACAGGGTTTCCGAGGCTATAAATCTTTACGGGAGCAGAACGCCTCACCATTCTTCTGCAGAACAGCTGGTAGTTGCAAACTGCTGACCTTGAGGTTAGCAGCCCGATTCGTAACCACTACGCTACCAGAGCTCCTTGAGGTTATTCAATATACATGCACAAATTCCATTTGTCCACTGGTCAATTTGGCTGAATGATAATCTTGGAAGACTATTGTTAAAAATGGAAAGTTTGGTAACAGGCCTTAAGTTAAAAGCTAATATGTTAATTAGAATTTTACTAGCTGATGATTGTTCCCTTTACTTGTCAACTAACTTGGACCCAAGAGTGGAATATTCTTAATTTAGCAGAAGGATCTACTCAGCTGATAGCCTTACTGAAACGGAATCAAAGAGAGAAGGAAGTGACTGTTTTCATCCATTTCACAGCATGGCACTTGGCATTTCTCACCAAGGGACGAGCCCTAGAATAAGATCCTTCAGTGTCCAGTTTCAGCTGAATTTAACTCTGTATTGTCATTTCAGAAGAAAGTCACTCTCTGCAATGGTTGGTGAGGGGCATTTAGGAGACTATGGACAAATAATTAGACATCCCAGGACTTTGGGACCCCTACAGAAAGAATTTGTGTCCTTTCTTCCTATGTTAGGTTCTGGTCCAGGCTTCTGGCCCCTTCAGTGTTGGTGTATTCTTTAGGAAATATGATGTTGTTAGGTGCCATCAAGTCGGTTCAACAGAACAAAACACTGCCTAGTTCTGAGCCAACCTCACAGTCGTTGCTACACTTGAGCCCATTGCTGCTGCCACTGTGTCAATCCATCTCCTTGGAGTCTCCCTCTTTTTCACTGACCCCCCCACTTTACCAAGCATGATGTCCTTCCTTCTCCAGGGATTGGTCCCTCCTGATAATATTTCTGAAGTATGAGAGTTGAAATACTGCCATTCTGGGTGTGCTTCATCCTGCACAGATTTGTTTGTTCTTCTGGTAGTTCATGGTACTTTCCATATTCACCAACAGTAACTCACCATAACTCAGATGCATCTGTGCTTCTACAGTCTTCCATGAGTGTGATGGTGGAGCCACGCAAAATGAAGTCTTTGACTACTAAAATCTTTTCTCGTTTATCATGATATTATTTATTGGTCCAGTGGAAATAAAATGAACCTCCTTAAATCGGAGCTGCAGAATGTCAAACTATTTACAAAAAAAGCAAATTTTAAGAAAGGTGAGCCAGGGGTGTCCTTCAGTGGAAGTAAAATCTAAGTCCAATTTGTCTCTTTATGCTTTGGCTCATCTCCTGTCTCCCACGAAAATCAAGCAGCATGTAATCTTCCGTGCACCTCTGGTGTGAACGAGCCCATCAAAGCTTTTCACAAGTTATAGAACTAAACTTTTACCCTCGAGGTAATTTCAGGAATCAGTCAGCAGGTGAGTTGAGATGGAGGGCAGGGAATCACAGATCCTTCGTGGAGAGCGAAGAGACTTCTGGTTGTTAGTCCAAATCTGACATCCTCTTTTTGCCTCAAAACTCTTAAGACCGTTATGTGTGGTTGTGTTAATTAGTTGGAAACATGCTATTGCTATACACATGCTTCCTTACCCTAACATATGCCCTTTTGTGTCCCTGTTAACGAGCTTAGATAATCCACTGAATTCTTGTGAAAAGGATACAGATGTCAAAGGTATTCATGAGCAAGGACAAAATACAATGCAGATCACTTCTGACTTGCAGACAAGCAGCACCACCAGCCCTTGCTTGTTGCCATAAGCTGTGTACATTGGTTTTGTGTGTCTTTGTGTCTCAAGTTTGTGCCTACATTCACCTGTCAATAATGACTCAACATTTGTATTGTCCTTGTATCTTGAAGTTTTACTTTTGCATAACTCAGTAGGAAGACAATTCTGTTGAGGGTGATAGCTGACTAAACCTAGTGCAGGATGTAACCATGGCAGACTCACACTTGGTTGAATGAAGCCTGCCACGGTGCTCTCAGCAGGGATAAAGTTGCATGGTTTTCAGTGGGCCTTCCCCTGTCTGTTCTGCCATTGCCAATGGTTATCAGCTGGGGAGAGTGATCCTCAGCTCTTTTCTGAGAGTTCAAGTGTTTTTTGTCCTTTACATATACTGATGATATAGACTTCCTGGTTAGCCCTGGACGCAAAATCAAAGGGGTACTGTGAAATAGCCAGTAACTTCAGAGTCTTAGATTTTCTACCTGTAAAATAAGATTCATGAAGATAAACAGGCGGAAATGAAGGGGCTGAGGAAGAAGGTGTCTAATTTGCACAGAGGCAGTTTTTGAACAAGCTGTGGTCTTATAGGTTGCAGCCTGCCCCTCAGGGCCAAGTGGAGAGACCTGAGGCAGGGAAGTGACGCCTGGGAGAGCAGGTGTGGGGGGGGGGGCCCTGTCATCAGTGCTCTTGTGACCCAGCTGAGCCTAGATTGTAGCCTTGCTCCTCAGCTGCGGGGGTGAGACCCATCTCACTAGAAGCGAGTTTCAATGTAGAGTACACTTTCCAGGTTCTTTGGTTTGTTACTAATTTCATGAAATTGCTATTTGAGTGAGCCATGTAAAAGATGTTAGAGACATACCTACACTTGAGGTAAACATTGAAAAATCTACTTGGTGTATTCACTGGTTTGCTAAGTGCCATCGACTCAGTTCCAACTCATAGCGACCCTGTATAGGGTTTGTGAGGAGCAGCTGGTGGGTTTGAACTGCCAACCTGTGGGCCACACCAGGAGTCCTGGGTAGTCAATGTGAATATGTAGATATTTGTATGTACAATAGATATTACAAAATGGCTCAATTTAATATTTGAGTTTCTAATAATACAAGGCCTAAACTCTTCCCTAAGGGAAATGTAAAATGTTCTCAAAAAACTGCTAACAGTTTTAGAGGAAGGCTGTCAAATATTTGCTTAATATTTTGGTATAGAACATCGTCCCTTACTCTTTATGGCCCTGGGCTGCTGGCTGCGAACCTCAAGGTCAGCGTTTCGAAACTACCAGCTGTTCTATGGGAGAAAGATGAGGCTTTCTGCTCCCATAAAGATTTACAGCCTCGGAAACCCTATACGTGGTCGCTATGAGTAGGAACCAACTCCACGGCACATAACAACAACAACCTTTATTACAAAAATTCACTTGCAAATAGGGACTTCAACATAAGGCAGTATAGGAATGGCAGGACAAGGATTTGGGTTTTAAGTTAAAAGAATGCTGACTTAGATGATATTTCCTGTTGGGGAGAATGTAATGTATAATGATGTCCAGAAGTTAAGAAGATGAAGAAGGAAGTAGATTAGTGTTAATGGACATTTTATAAAAGTAATGAATAGATTAAATGGAATTTTATGTACATATCATTAAGAAAAAAGTGTTTGCTTTGAAATGATAACATTATTAAGAATAGTATGAATCAAGCATTTTTTTTTTCCTTTTGGCACTGTAGGATAAACACTGAACTGTTAATCACAAGGTGGGCAGTTCAAACCTACCAGCCACTCTTGAGAAACCCTATACAGGGTCACTATGAGTGGAACTGATTTGAAGGCATTTAACAATAACAACATACTCCACCTGCTAGAACATAGGAAAATTCAGCTAATGAGCGAATGAATACATCTACCAGACCCACTTCCTTGTGGAAAATGGCTCAAGTGAACTCTCTTATAGGATAAGCTCATATTGTGTTTCAGAGAGACTTTCCCGGTCCCCTCTGACCAGTCCAGTGATGATCAGCTGGGGAGACGGGTCCAGTGGAGTTTCCTGAGTCCTACTCTTTCAGAGGCTGGTTAGTGTAGAGGTGGGACCATGCATCAGCAGCTTAAGAAAAGCATGTACCTGTGGCACTGTGGGATAAAGCACCGAACTACAAGGTCAATTTGAACCACAGGGTTGGTGGTTCAAATCTACTAGCTGCTCCTTGGAAACCCTATACAGAATTTCTATGAGTCAGAATCAACTTGACAGCACTTAACAACAACAATAACAACTGATTTAAGAAGTACAGGACATGGAAGACAAATTATTTTAACTGGAACCAAAAATAGGACTAGGATTTTAAAAAAATATGTATTTTTTGAGGATGAGAATAGTTACACAACTTGAAGAATCTAATTGTTGTTGTAAAGTACTGTCAAGTCAGTTCCGACTCATAGCAACCCTGTATAGGGTTTCCAAGGAGTATCTGAGGAATTTGAACGGTCAACCTTGCAGTTCAAACCAACCTTGCAGTCTAGTGCATTACCCTACAGCGCCTTCCCAGGACTCCAGAGCCTCTAATTAGTGTCACGGAATCGTAGGAGTAAAAGTTGTTGAATTGGTGTACTCTGTTCTACTGTGTACACTCGTATTTCCAACAACAGAATAAATTATTTAAAAAAATTTTTTTATAAGAGGTAGGATTACCTATAGCCCTTTGTCAACAAACAAGACTTTTTTTTTTTTTTTTCAAGACTCTTAATGTGGGCTCCATGCAGTGTCTTTAAAAAATCCTTTCTGCAGAACCTGCTCAAATGAATCAAATACACAGGGGTTAACACTGAGTGTTATGCAAAAGATACCAGCAGGCCCTTGAATCTGTTGGGATCAGTCCTCATTTACCCTTTGGATTGAGAGTTCTAGTTCCTTGGACTCTTGCTAACCAAGGACAAAGCATAGGTGTAAAAGAGGCGTGCCCACCGTATTACTTAGGCGGAGGCTGAGTATCCCGCCTACTCAGCTGTGCCAAATTGTTCAGGTAAAAGGTAAAGAGAGAAAAAAGCAGAACCAAGACACTCCTGAGCCCTCTAACTTGCAAACACATAAGCAAGCTGCATTAAACAATCGACCATAAATGATGAGACGTTTCTGTCAAAATCGAACCCCACCAGGGTTAGTCTTACATATCAGGTGTTGTAACGCTTACCTTCATGCATGATTCTCTTATCAACTAACATTAGATTTCAACTAATATTAGATTTGGTATTATTGTCGTCGAGTTGGTTCTGACTCAGCGACCCTGTATGGGGTTCCCAAGAAGCAGCTGGTGGATTTGAACTGATGACCTGGTTGTTCGCAGTCCAGTTCTGATCCTACAGTGTGACACCAGGAGTCCTAATGTTAGAATTACTCTTATACAAAGCAACCAAATGTTTAATTTTTCTCTTTTCACTTTATTAGTTCTTCAATGCCTAGACTCTGTTTCAAAATATATGTCTTCCTGATCTTCTGTAACATCTGTAGAACCTGTGTGCGTACTCACCTATACCAGTACCCTAAACCCCCACAGCTGGTGTTTCTATTCCTCTCATCCCACCCATCCTGGGCCCTGGACTCCCACTAGCATACCTTTATGCAATGTAGGCAAAGGTACCCACTCCTCAACTTTGTACTTTGGTGTCCTGGTGTGGCACTGTCGGATAAGCCCTGGAATATGCTAAGCGCGAGGTCTGCGGTTTCAAACCAGCAGTTGCTCTTCGTGAGAAGGTGAGACTTTCTGCTCCCGTAAAGATTTGTTAGGAGCTCTGGTAGCGTAGTTGTTACGAATCAGGCTGCTAATCTCATAGTCAGCAGTTTGAAACTACAAGCTGTTCTGCAGGAGAAAGATGAGGCTTTCTGCTCCCATAAAGTTTTATAGCCTCAGAAACCCTGTACAGGGTCACTATGAGTTGGAACCGACTCCACGGCACATAACAACAACAAAAATTTGTTAAGTGCCCTCAAGTTGGTTCCAACTCATAGCGACCCTGTATAGGATTTCTGAGAAGCAGCTGGTGGGTTGAACTGCCGACCTTGTGGTTTACAATCCAGTGCTAATCCTACAGGGCCATACCGGGAGATTTTCAGGCTTGGGAATTCTATACAGGGTCACTGTACTTGAAAACCAATTTGAAGGCACCTAATAAAAACAAGAAACCATTTTTTTGATAATGAAACCAGAGTAACTTTTCTCCTAAAATTCTGTTGTTCCAAAAAGTGTGGCACTACAAGCTCCTGTAAATAACCATAATTTAGGTCAACAGTTATATGGTTTCTAGAAGATTTTGGAGGTTCAGTGAGGAATACTAAGGGACCCAAAGTACTAAAAGCTACCATTTACTGAGCTACCTTAATCCCTCACCTTTAGAGTCCTAGTGTGGCACTGTAGGATGAGCACTGGATCACAAAGTCGATTTGAACCACAAGGTGGCTCTTCAAATCCAGCAGCCATTCCTTGAAAACCTTAGATAGGGTCACTATCAGTCAGAATGGACTCAACAGCACTTAACAACATAACCCAATTAGGACTTTTCTCACCTTAGAGAAATTGTGGAGTCCTGGTATGGCACTTTGGAGGTTCTGTGAGGAATATTAAGGAACCCAAAGTAATAAAAGCAACTGTTTGTTGAGCTACCTTAATCCCTCATCTATGGAGTCCTGGTATGGCACTGTGGGTTAATGTGCTGGACTGCAAGGTTGGTTTGAACCGCTAAGTCGGTGGTTCAAGCTCACCAGCCACTCCTTGGAAACCCTATACAGGGTCACTATGAGTCAGAACCAACTCAACGGCACTCAACAACAACAACGACAAGAGAACTTGTAGCTAAGCACTGGACTGCTAACTGATAAGCCAGTGGTTCAAACCCACCAGCTGCTCCTTGGAAGCCCTCTCCATGGTGGCTATAAATTGGGAATGACAGCACTTAACAACAACAAGAAATGAGGAAACTGAGGTTGAAAAGGTTGATCCATGCAGGGCGCGAAGATAGTATGATACCTTACTGATGTCAAAGCTGATCTTTTTGCCATTTTAGTCCTCTAAACCTCTGATAGGACAAAAGTGCAGCTTACTTTCCAGTTTGGGGCCCAGAAAATCCCTCCGCTTATATGATCTCGTGTCATAGCTTCCTGTTCTGTTTACATTTATTAAAAATAATGTTTAGGATATAAAAATATACATTTACTAGAAATAGCAAGGTAAGTCTTTGAACACAAAACCCCTAAAATTACAGTATCAAATGGTTCCCTGAACCTATGTGTGTAAGCATTGCTGGCTTTTGTGGATGTCAGCTTGGATATAATCTTTACAAAGTGAATGTTCGTGAAGAGCTGGGCTGCAGTTTGATCTCCCCAAATGGAAAACCCCAGGAAGAAACAGTGAATTCTTGTACCTCCGACTGCGTAGTCCTCTAAACACTTCACTCCTCACCCACTGCTATCAGTCAAGCTGACTCCAACTTAGAGTGACTCTGTAAGACAGAGAAAAACTGCCCCATAGAACTGGTAAGACTAAATCTGTATGCAAGCAGACAGCTTCATTTTTCTCCCACAGAGTGGTGGGTTTGAACCGCTGACCTTGCAATTAGTAGCCCAATGCTTAGGCCACTGAACCACCATAAGGGTCAGGTAGAGAGTCCAATGAACAAAGCAAAATTCTTCTTGTCTGAGTTTTAAGGGATTTGTTTCTTAGGATTTTTTTTTTTTTTTTCTTTGCTAGGCAATCAGCTAAGGAGCTCTGGTAGCGTAGTGGTTACGAATCGGGCTGCGAACCTTAAGGTCAGCGGTTCGAAACTACCAGCTGCTCCGCGGGAGAAAGATGAGGCTTTCTACTCCTGTAAAGATTTACACCCTCGGAAACCCTGTACAGGGTCGCTATGGGTCGGAACCGACTCGACGGCACTTAACAACAACAACAACAGGCAATCAGCTATTCTTTTCTATGCAATTGAGATTTCTGTCTTCTACCTGATGTTGGCAAAGAGCTGTCAGTTAGCTTATACAAATATGTAGGACTCAATAGATCTTCTTATCCCTAAAGTCTTTTCTATGCAGTGACGAGCTGGGGCTTTGTGGTGACCATACCAACTGTTAAAAGACCTTTGGCTTCTTTAGTTCCTGGACAGCTCCTAAAGAGTTTCTAGTTTTGGAAGCCAGATTTAGGCAGGAGTGAAGTATTGTCTTTAAAAGAGTGAACAGATTGAGAGATGAATAACTATAAATGTTTCATATCTTGTAATTTTTTAAAGCCTTCATTTTATGGGCTCCACCAACAGTTTCCATTAAAAAAAAATGTTCACTTAGTGCTTTTATAATAGTGAATTACAGGAATAAGATACTTATTTTGGGGGACAGGAGGATCTTTTCAGAAAGTGCAGTTATGTGTCAAGCAAGGTTTACTCCCAGGCAGGAATTAATGGCTCACTTTACTCGTGTTTGCTTTAATAGCCAGAGTTCTTCTTTTACAGGTGTTTGATTTCACTACCATCGACTTAACTTCTGAAACTGATGAAATCCCGGATATTATAGCTTTGGAAGAGGAGGATGACCCAGATCATTCACACTGTAATGGCTCTGTCCTTTCACGGCAAAATGTTGAATAACTAACAGCAACAAAAATACTCCTTTTGGTTGAATATGCAGCTTGTGCTGCATTAAACTTGGTATTTGCCCAAGTGTTAATTACTGTGGCTTTGGAGAGTGTTAATCCGTTTTCAGCCACTTGGGTTTTTTTTTGTTTATTTGTTTGTTTTAAGTTTTTATTGTGAATTGAGTGATAGTTTACATGGGGGAACATCAGCCTTATACTCATCCTATCTTATTTTGTTTCATTGCAATGATTACAATCTACTGCATGTATCACCATTCAACAGCATTTGCTTCTATTCCCTCTGGGCCCCTTGGTTTTAACTACTTGATATTAACTTTGTAAGAGATACTAATTTTATGTCATGTATCATTTTATTTCATTCTTCAAAATTTAATCATTGAAATGCCAATAATAAAGATTGAGCTGTACAATCATGAATCAGAGTGATTTTTTACAAAAGAAATTGGTATAGGAAGAATTTGTTGTTTTCTGGCCTACCAGAATTCATTCCTGCTTCTCTTGATAGCAGAACACCTGTGTCTTTTGGGGGTCTTAGTAGGTCTGCCAGTTAAGACCTACTGCTTTTTTCTAACTAAGAGGTGAAATTGTGACCCAAAGCAGGTCCACCAGGAGGAAGGGTAGCATGGTGGGTGAAGAGTCAGATTCTAGGTTCAAATCTTGGCCTTGCCTCTTACTAGCTGTATGACCTTAGATAAGTTACATAATTCCTCTGTGCCTCACTTTCCATATCTGTAATATGGGAATAGTACTAGGTTTGTTATGAAGATGAAATAGATTAAACTGAGTCTGGCATGCAGAAGCATTAAATTGTGAAATATGAGGAGACTTTAAAGAGCTCATGTAAAAATTCCATTCTTTTCACCCAGTTTTGAAGCTCCCTCATAAGTAAGTACATTGTAGAAAAAATGACCAGCCCAGTAGCTATGAGCTTCCCTAGTGTCCAGTACTAGAATACTGTTCCCTCTAAAAGAAACCAGAACTTCTTGGGAAAATGGCTGGTTCCCAGTCTAAGGCAGGAAATGTACAAAATGAGCATTGAATATATGCCATCCCATATAGAAATTACCACTGGCTAAAATGGGACAAATTAAGCTTCAATAAGGATGATAATTGAACCCCTTCAAATGAGTTGAACCCCTTCAAATATGTTTAAATCCATGAGCTCATAGTGATATATGTAAATACTATTACATATTTAAGATCTAATTGGTCACTTTCAGGAGATGATAGCAAACCAGTTCATGATTTTGAAAACTAGTAAATGAAAAGAATTAAGAATTTATCTTGCCTTTCTCTATATTTTTACCATTGGGTAGTCAAAGAGTAAATGAGTTAAAACTTCTCCATAAAAATATTACTATTAATAAACAAAAAAGAAATGGCTCATTAGAATATCAACCTTTTACAATCCCCAATGAATGAATGGATGTAGGCATTGTGTCTGCCAAGAACACAGAGACATTAAGATCTTTCTGAAGAACAACACTATTTCTGGTCTTGCCAAGGTGATTACTGTACCTGAGTCTGACCAAGCTTCTGGATCCAGGTGGCAGTTTGAAGAAAATACAGAGGACAAAGTCAGTGGAACATGGTGAATTGCACCAGGAGGAGGCAGTCAGTAAAACTTAGATGGGGCAAAAATTCAGCAGCTCCAGTAGCTCTAGTTTTCCCATTGTAGTTGTTGCTAAGTACTTCTGAGTTGGTTCCAACTCACGACCTCACATAAAATTTCCAAAGAGGGACTGATGGGGTTGAACTGCCGATTTTGCAGTTATTAGTCCAAAGCTTTTTTTTAATAGCATCACATTAGGACTACTGTTCAATAGACAAATTTCATACACAAGTTTTCCTCCACTCAAAAAGGTGGAGGAAAACTTGTATATTAAATTACATGCATGATTAAAAAAAGAGGGTTAGAAAAAGGCAAGGAAACTAAGCAGATAATTATTCTTAGATGGGGTTAGCAAGTGTGATTTTCTGAGTAGGACATTAGAGTTAGACTTTGAAGAGAATGCCAGAGACGTTCTTAATTCAGTAACTACAGAGGAGCTCTGCTAGCATAGTGGTTACAGTTGGCTGCTAATCTCAGGGTCAGCAGTTCGAAACTACCAGCGTCTCTGTGGGAGGAAGATGAGGCTTTCTGCTCCCGCAAAGTTTTGCAGCCTATACAGAGTCGCTATGAGTTGAAACTGACTCCACAGCACATAAATAGCACAACCAGAGTCAATAAGTGGAGGCAAGTGCCCCCTGGTGGATAGTAAGACAACTACTATCCTTACAGAAAGAGTCTAGCTCTGCAGTGAAACCTTCCACCACGTCTGTCTGCTTTTAACACTGCAGTGGCTTGTTGCTGCTGTGATGCTGGAAGCTATGCCTGTTGTTGTTGTAGTTAAGT
>NW_006408583.1:7491492-7492477 GCF_000296735.1 Chrysochloris asiatica
CCTTTAGTATGGGTTCTTTTCCTTAGTCTTTTACATTAGTGGTCCTATGCAGTATTTCTCTTTTTGTGACTGACTAATTTCACTCAACATAATTAGGCTGTAAATCTTTACGGGAGCAGAAAGCCTCATCTTTCTCCCAAGGAATGGCTGGTTTCGAACTGCCGACCTTGAGGTTAGCAGCCCGTATGGGTATTTTAAATGCCAGCAGGATTACCCACCATGGACAGGTTTCATTTGAGCCTCCAGATGAAGACAGACTAGGAAAAAAGAGAGGCAACTACTTCCAAATACTTAGTCACTGAAAACCTTACGAATAGCAGTGGAACACTACCAGCACCAGAATATTGAATATTGAAACATGATCAAGAGCACCAGAATATCGTCAGATATGGTGCTAGAAGATGAGCCCCTCAGGTTGGAAGGCACTCAAACTGGGTAAGAGCTGCCTCCTCAAAATAGAGTTGGCAAGTGGGAGTCCTGGTGTGGCGCTGCTGGTTCATGTGCTAGACAACAAAGTCAGTTTGAACCGCAAGATTGGTGGTTCAAGTTCATCAACTGCTCCTCAGAAACCCTTTACAGGGTCCCTATGAGTCCGAACTGATTCGACCGCATTTAACAACAGTTATGACACGAATGGAGTAAAACCTTCAGGACACACATTACCTGATGAGGACACAACTCAAAAAGAGAAACATATGTAAACATACTCGAATAATCAGAACACAGAGTGTATGTAGTATGAATCTAGGAAAATGGAAGTTGTTAAAAATGAAATGGAATGCATAAACATCGATATCCTAGGCATTCGTGAGCTGAAATGGACTGGTATTGGCCATTTTGAATCTGACAATCACACGGTTTACTATGCCAGAAATGACAAATTAAAGAAGAATGGTGTCTTTCTGATTCATCATCAAAAAGAACATATCTGGATCTGTCTTGAAGTATAACACTGTCTGTAATAGGATAATATCCATATGCCTAC
>NW_006408583.1:7496826-7507788 GCF_000296735.1 Chrysochloris asiatica
TTTTCTTTATATAACTTAGCTTCTCTGATTATGGGCTTAGACTGAAAAGTATGGTGAAAGGATACAACCCTGGCACACAACTCTTCTGATTTAAAAACATTTAGTATCTCCTTGTTCTGTTCTAACACTTGCCTCTTGACCTATGAACAAATTCCTCATGAGCACAATTAAGTTTTCTGAAACACTCATTCTCTGCAACCTTATCCATAATTTGTCATGTACAGTCAAAAGCCTTTGCGTAATAAATGAAACACAAGTAAACATCGTTTTGCTATTCTCTTCTTTCAGCCAAGATCCATCTAATGTCAACATTGATATTCCTAGTTCCTTCCATGTCCTCTTCAGAAACCAGCTTGAATGTCTGGAAGTTGATGTATTGCTGCCACTCTTTTTGAA
The DNA here is from genome assembly GCF_000296735.1 of Chrysochloris asiatica. Taxonomy (NCBI): domain Eukaryota; kingdom Metazoa; phylum Chordata; class Mammalia; order Afrosoricida; family Chrysochloridae; genus Chrysochloris; species Chrysochloris asiatica. The sequence goes on from NW_006408583.1 coordinate 7,497,223, forward strand.
TTATCTCCAGCAAAATTTTACTTATGTGTGATAATGATGATATAATTTCGGGATTTCCACATTCCACTGGGTCACCTCCCTTTGTAGTGTGCACAAATAAGGATTTCTTCCAATCAATTGGGTAGGTATCTGTCCTCCAAATTTCTTGGCATAGATAAATGAGCAACTCCAGTGATGCATCCGTTTCTTGAAATATTTCAATTTGTATTCCTCCAGTTATTGGAGCCTCATATTTTGCCAATACATGCAAAATACGAGTACAGCTCGGGCATCTTCTTTTAGTACCACTGGTTCTTTGTCATATGCTACCTTTTGAAGTGATTGAGCATTAATCATTTCTTTTTGGTACAGTAGCTAGTATTCCTTCCATTTTCCTTCTTTTTCCTTTTAAAAACCTTTTTTATTGTGAATTGGGTAAAAGTTTACAAAGCAGATTGGTTTTTCCTCCAACAATTCATACACATTTTGTTTCAGATCATTGGTTGTAATTCCTGCAAAGTCACAGCACTTAGTCCACTCCCTGTATCTCCTGCTCCCAATCACCTTTCTTCCCTAACTTTGAACGCCATGCTTTTGATCTCAACCTGTTGACTATTCTAAGCTATGTGTACCTCACTGGTGTCATTCTCTTATAGACCTGTGCATTGTTTGGCTGAAAATTGAACCATGAAGTGAGTTCAGTTCCAGACCTCTGGGGCTCCACCAGTCTCTATCCAACCAGTAAGCCTGGGCTTCTTCATAATTTTGAGTTTTGTTCCATATTTGTCTCCATCTCCATATAAGACCTTCTATTCTTACATTTTCTTTTGATGCCCTCTGCATCATTCAATATTTTGTCCATGTGTTAGTGTATGAGTAAGTATCATCGAGTCAGTTCTGACTCATAGTGATCCTGTATAGGGTTTCCAAGGAATGGCTGGTGGGTTTGAACCACCAACCTTGTGGTTGGCAGTCCTACAGCATCACACCATAGAATCCTTCAATATTGTAAGTCAAAGCTTGAACTTTTTCTTTTGTTCTTTCACTTGAGAAATGCTGACTGTGTTGTTTTCTTTTGGTTTTCTAAATCCAGGTCTTTGCACATTTCATTATAATCCTCAACTTTGTCTTTTTGAGATATCCTTTGAAATTTTCTGTTCAGCTCTTTTACTTCCTTATTTCTTCCATTTTCTTTAGCATGTCTGTGCCGGAGAGCAAGTTTCAGAGTCTTGTCTGACATCTATTTTGTTATTTTCTTTCTTTCCCGTTTCTCTTAATAACCTTTTATTTTTTTTCTGTATGATGTTCTTGATGTCGTCCCACAGTGCTTCTGGACTCCAGTCATTAGTGTCTAATGTATCAAACTGTTCTTGAGATGCTCTCTAAAATCAGGTGAGATAGGCTCAAGGTCATATTTTGGCTCTCCTGGATTTGTTTTTAATGTTCTTCAGTTTCAGCCTGAACTTGTATATTAGCAATTGATGGTCTATTCCACAGTCTGCCACTGACTGTGTTTTGGAAGATGATACTGAGCTTTTCCTACAGATGTAGTCAATTTGATTCCTGGGTATTCTATCTGGGGAGGTCCATGTGTATAGTTACTTTTTATGTTGTTTTAAAAATATATTTGCAATGAGTAAATTATTGGTTTCTCAAAATTCTACATTGTGATCTCCAGCATCATTTCTATCACCAAGACCATACTTTCCAATTACTGATCTTCTCTTTTTGTTACTAACCTTCACATTCTAATCACCAGTAATGATCAATGCATCTTGATTGCATGTTTGATCAATTTCAGACTGGCGAAGTTGGTAGAATTTTTCAATTTCATCATTGCTGGCTCTAGAGGTTGGTTCATAAACTTGAGTAATAGTGGTATTTACTTGTTTTCCTTATAGGTGCCGTTATTAAGTGCCGACGAGTCTGTTCCGACTCATAGCGGCCCTGCATAGGGTTTCCAAGCAGCGGTTGGTACATTTGAACTGCTGATCTTGTGGTTCAAACTGACCTTTTGGTCCAATGCTTTATTCCACATCACCATACCAGGACTTCTGTCTTCCTTGTAGGCATATGGATATTATCCTATCACAGACAGCATTGTACTTCAAGGTAGATCTTGAAATGTTCTTATTGACGATGAATGTGATGCCAATCCTTTTCAATTTCTCATTCCTGACATAGTGTCTGATTCAAAATGGCCAGTACCAGACCATTTGTGCTCACTAATGCCTAGGATATTGGTTTTTATGTATTCCATTTAATTTTCTCCCCAAATGTTTTACTGTGAATTATGTGATAGTTTACATGGGAGAACATTAGCTTTACATTCATCCTATTGTATATCATTTCATTGTCATGGCTACAATCCTCTCCATGCGTCATCAACTAACCAAAGGGTATACCCTGCAAGCCTGCCCCCCAGTTGTCTGGGTCTAGAGTCCGCAAATTCTCCATCTCTCCATGTCGTCGTCTTTGTCTCCATCTCTGGTGTCACTATTTCTCTGGGTAGGGTCCCGCACTCCGCTCTTCTCCCTTGATGGTCCCAGAGACCTCCGCTCCTGGACTGTAAAGTCAACCACTCCTCTCCTTTTGCTACAAAATGTCTACCTTTACATTTCCAACCCTCACAGTCAGTCCTGATAACAATTATTCACTATTGTACCACATGAGTGCTATCCCCATCTACTTTCATCAGCCCTGCCCAGACAGATTGGATATACCACTCAGAGGAGATTCTACCTTCCTCCGCACTCTCTGCATCTAGGCTCCCTCTTGAAAGCTTGTAAGGGTTCACAGGAGTCTATTGAACGTGGTAGGGCTTAGCTTGCAGCTTCATTGCTTTTTTTCCAAACTTCCCCTTATCAGTGACCAACGTGGTCACCAGTCAGAGCGCATGTCTGCTTGTGTATTCCCGTTGTCTTAATCTTGAAAGGGGGTTTGCCTTGAGGGGACCTAACGACCACTTGCCTTGACGTCTCCTGGGTGGGCAACTCACTTGTTCTTGTAGTAGTCAGTCAGACTGCCATTATTGTTTTATATTTTTCCCATCGGTCTTTCTTTCAAGAAGTATTGTTTGTTCTTCTAGCTGCTCCAGGCTGGTCTGCTTGTCCTTTCCAGTAGAAATTTCCCACCTCAGAAGATTCTGGATGGGGTTCATGATTCCACCTATGGTCTTATGTAATTCAGAGGCTCCATAGGAAGCCTCCTTCACTGGGCACATTGTAGCCCCATTTTAGGTATTCCAATCTCACCAGCTGCTCCTTGGAAACCCTATACAGGGTCGCTATGGGTCAGAACTGACTCAATGGCACTTAACAACAACAACAATCACTTATAGGCAGAAGACAGATTTACAAGCTTTCTATGGTGATATTTCTGGCTATTCCTCCTCTCTCCCTCAAGTGTCTATTTTATAATGGTATGCAAGGGAAACCATCCATTTCATTTTTGGTAGTCTAGAAATATAAGTCAAAATGATATAGAATATCAGACATTAAAGATTTCAAAACTGTAGTTTGAAATCCTGTCATCATTAACAATCTTGGTCATCTAATGCAGTATTTAAAATCTGTGTGCCTTTTATACTGACCACTTGTTCCTCAAGAGCCTGGTCCCTAGTGCTTAGCACAAATGCTTAAAGCGCTGTGATTAGTATCCAATCAATGTCTGTTCTGTCCAAGCTTCATTTAAACTAGAGCGTGAATCAAATATTTTCACCACCACTATTGTTGTTGTTGTTAAGTGCTGTGGAGTCATTTCCAACTCATAGCGACGCTGTCTGTATAGGGTTTCCAAGGAGCAGCTGATGAGTTTGAACCGTTGACCTTGCAGTTCAAACCGACTTTGCAGTCCAGTGCTTATCCTATAGTACTGCTACCACCTATTTCAAATGGCCAGTTCTTATTCCCTGCACTGGTGTGGTACTGAAGGTTAATGCACTGGACTGCAAGGTCAGTTTGAACTGCAAGGTTGGCACTTAACAACAACAATTCCCTGCACTGTGGAGTCCTAATGTGGTGCAGTAGGATAAGCACTGGACCATAAGTCAGTTTGAATGGAAAGGTTGGTGATAGAAACTCACCAGCCGCTCCTCGGAAACCCTATACAGGGTTGCGGTGTGTTTGAACTAACTTGATGGCACTTATCAACAATTCCCTGCACTACTATGGTGAAGTTCTAACCAACGTTTTTGCTTCTCTTCTGGGTGTCCCCTGTGCCTCCCCTCTCTGTCTGCCCCTATATAGTAGCTGTCTCAGTTTCTTAGTGATGTTATAATAGAAATACCACAATGAATGGCCTTAATGAACAGAAATTGCCTCAGTTTGTTGTGGTTAAATGCTGTTAGTTCCGTTAGCCGTCTAGTGCTGAAGCTGCAGCATCTCACCAGTATGCTTCACACTTTTGTTTTTAATAAATTTTTGAAATGATATCTGTTGCATTTAAATGCTCAATACAAATGGCTGAACAAATCCATTTCAATGGATACTCAATATCCTCCATAGAAAAGTCACTTCAACACAGCCTCATGACAACTCCCACACCAAAACAGTACTTTATTTTGTAAATTTGACCCATTATTATTCCCATTTTATGGTTTTGTTTGTTTTTCAGCTGTCAAGTGTACAAGGTAAAGAAAATTTTTAAAGGAGCGGGGGATTGCACCTAGAAAATACATTTCTTAAACTCTATACACATGTTTCAAAACTGCTGGGTCCCAAGTATTGGGTATTGGAAAAAGTACAGCGAAATGGTCCTTAGGAGCAAGGATAACCAGGCATGCTCTCAGGAGGGACCAGTCCTTAGAAATGGACATGATGCTTGGTAAAGTGGAGCGTCAGTGAAACACAGGAAGACCCCCCAAAAGTGAATTGGCACAGTGGCAGCCCCAGTGGACTCAAGCTTAAGAAAGATTGTGAGAATGCTGCAGAACCGGGCAGTGTTTCATTTTGTTGTTCTCAGGGTCGCTATGCATCAGTACAGGTTCCAAGGCCCCTAATAACATAGGTTTCTGAGAAGCGGGCTAACTGTAGACCTTGTGGTTCACAGCCCCGTGTTTATCCCACAGCACCACACCAGGGATCGAAATTTAAATACATATTTTTTTGGGGGGAGGGGGGCACAATTCAACCCACAACAGCAGTCAGGAAAGCTTTCACCAATGTTTATATCTTGACAGGTCCTTGATTAAGTACCTTCCCAATGTTTTTCTCATTTGACTTAAGATACAATTCAAATTTTCTACCCTTGTCTGCGTGGCACTGCAGGTTAGTGCGCTAGTCGGCGGTTCAAGCTCACCAACCGATCCTCGAAAATTCCATACAGGGTTTCGATAAGTCGGAACCGACTCGACAGCACTTAACAACAACAAAACCAAAAGCCAAGCCCCCCAGTTAATAATATTCGGAGCCCTCTCATGTTTGGTCTTGTTTTTAATTTCGTTTCCTAATGATGCAATGTTAAAACTGGAAACAGGTTCAGAAGTTAGGTGACTTGTTCAGGGTCACACAGTAATAAGAGCTGTGGAAGGAACACAGCGCAATTTCCCTTACACGGAGATGTGTCTCCCGCGCCAGCGTAAGGCACCGCAAAAGTTAGGGCTCCGCCACAGCGAGCGCACTAGTAAGGGTCAGCAGCGTAGCACCTCCTTGACCGCGCAGGCGCTGTGGGGCGCGCCGTTTCGCGGCTGGACGTGACGGGAGGCGGGCGCGGTGCATGGCGGGGAATACGAACGCCCGCGAAGTCCCACCTCTCGGGAAGCCGGGCGGCTTCAGTTCCTTCCGCTCTTGCGGATCATTGGGCGTCTTCCTCTCCCGGAAGCGTGGAAGTGTCGGTTTGTGTTGGCTTAGTCTAGCCACCTGTAGCTTCGCTGCCGTTAGAGGCCCAGTTTCCCGGAGACGTTACGGCAGCGTTTTGAGTCGAAATGGCTCCAGGTGGCAATGAAGGGGTCGCCGCACCCGCAGGCCGCCCTTTTTAGGGCGGGACCTTGCGGGTGTTTGTAGTCGCTCGGGCGCGCCCTTTTTTCTTTGCTCTCTGCCTGCCCACCGCGAGGATGAGTTCGTCGGGGGTCCCCGCCTTCGAGAAGGAGCATCTCTGGTTGTATCTGCAGGCGCTCGGCTTCGAGCCAGGCCCGGCGACCATTGCCTGCGGGAAGATTGTGTCGCTCACGCACTTCGGACAGTAAGGCCGGGGCCGGCCGGGGCCGGCCGGCGGGCGGGCGGGCGGGCGAGCCTATGAGCGGGGACGCGGGGTGATCCGCGCGGTCGCGCACCCTGCCGCTGAATGAGCCAGAAGTGGATGAGCGATTACTGTGTGCCAGGCATTGGGGACAAAGCCTGGTGACAGGGCAGCATTAATTACAGACCGGGGCGGTTGCGCGCGAGAGAACTGGGGATCTGCTGCCATAAAGATTACAGCCCAGAGAATCCTATGGGATTGTACTCCTCAATCATGTGGGGTCGTTGTAAGCTCATAGTGACTTGAAGACACCAAACCCGGTAACAACCACGAGTCTTAAATGGGGACTGAGCTGGAGGGGCAGCTCACCCACCTTGGTGGTAGAGGTGGATGGTGTGTAAGATGTGGGATGTAGATGGCCTTAGACTCCAGGGTGTGCATGGGGGTCTCTGAAGTGGTGGTTCCTTAAATTTGCTTACTTTTGGTGTTAGGAAAAGGAGGCTGCCACAACTAGCAAAAATAAAACAAAATTAAAAAACAACAGTAGAGAAGTATATAAAAATGCGAAAGCCCTTTGCCCGCTTCTGCTACATCTGTATGTCTTTGACCATAAAGCGAAATGCTTTGTCTGTATTTCTGTGTCTTCCTCACCAATAGGTAAATAGGAATTTGGGATCCGTAGACCAGCTCTGATTCTCCTCAGTCATACTGAGATCTGGAAAATGATGTTATGTTTCATTCCCCTGGCTATTTGATTTTGGACAACTTTCTGGTTGTATTACAGTGAATTCGAGGGAGAAGTAGGGCTTTGTTTGGTACCTAAGAACCCCACTCCATGGCACTTAACATCAACAACAGGCCTGAAATAAGGTGGTGATGGATGGATAAGGAAAGAGGCTATTCATTTGTTTGTTCATTCACCATTGGACTTGGGTATACAGGAGGGAACATAGACAGACACTTTGCCCCTTTGCAATTTTAGTCTTGTGTTGTTAAATGCTACAGAGTCAATTCCTGTGTATAGGGTTTCTGGGGAACAGCTGGTGGGGTTTGAACCACTGATCTTGTGATTAGTTTCTCATTGCAACACCAGGAATTTTAATCTGGCGGTGAACAAACCTTCTGTGAATAACTTCCTACATTGGACTGTGAACCACAAGGTTGGTAGTTCAACCCTACTAGCTGCTCCTCAGAAGCCCTATATGGGGTTGCTATGAGTCAGAACTGACTCAACAGCACTTAGCAACCATAACAACACAAATTATAAGAGATGCCAGAGAGAAAAGAACAGGGTACTCTGAAAAAAGTAACAGGTTCAGGAGATGCTGAGGAGGTAGAATAGGTGGAATGTCATTTGTGATTTTTGAGGAATAGAGACATTCTAAGAAGTCCTAGTGTGGTGCTGTGGGGTAATACACTGGACCACAAGGTCAGGTTGAATCGCAATGTCGTCGCTTCAAATTTACCAGCTGCTCCTCAGGAACCCTTTACAGGGTCGCTTTGAGTCAGAATCAACTTGATGGTAGTTAATAACAAGAAGGACAACAGAATTGTTGTAGATTACTACTAGCCATGAGAATTTAAGCAAGAGAATAAATGCTAAAATTATAAAAACTGTTCCATGATTTGATTCCTTGGAATCACATTTGATGCCTTCTAAGTGATGTCATTGATGTTTATGTGTTCCATTTCATTTTTGACAATTTCTAATTTTCCTAGATTCATACTTCGTACATTCCATGTTCCGATTATTAATGGAATTTTACAGCTGTTTCTCTTCATTTTGAGTTGTGCCCCATCAGCAAATGAAGGTCCCACGGGCTTTACTCCCATGGGCTTTACCAGGGTCAACTCTGCTTTGAGGAGGCAGCTCTTCCCCGGTCTCGTTTTGCGTGCCTTCCGAGCTGAGGGGCTCATTTTCCGATACTAGATCGGTTTCTTTGCTAGTCCTAAGGGTTTTAGTGACTGAATAGTCGGAAATAGTTCATCACTCTTCCTCGTCTGTCTTCGTCTGGAAGCTCCTGTGAAACCTGGCTGCCATGGGCGACCCTGCTGGTAATTAAAATACTGGTGGCATAGCTTTCAGAAGCACAGCAACTCACAAGCCACCACAGTGTGACAAACTAACAGACGAGTGGTGGTGACATATTGCATTAGGCAAATCTGCTGCACAAGACCTTTCTAAAGTGTTGAAGAGCAAAGATGTCAGCTTGAGGATTAAGGTGTGCCTGACCCAAGCCATGATATTTTCAGTAACCTCATATGCTTGTGAAAGCTGGACAGTGAATAAGGAAGACCATAGAAGAATTGAAGCTTTTGAGTTATGGTGTTGGAGAATATTGAAAGTGCCATGGGCTTCCAAAAGAACCAATAGATCCGTTTTGGAAGAAGTGCAGCCAGAGTGCTCCTTGGAGGCCAGGATGACCAAACTTCATCTCTCATACTTCAGACATATTGTCAGGAGGGACCAGTAACTAGAGAAGGGTATTATGTTTGGTTGGGTTGGAGGGTCAGAGAAAAAGAGGAAGACCCCCAGTGAGATGGATTGGCAAAGTAGCAGCATTAGTGGGCTCAAGCGTGGCAACGATAATGAGGTTGGCCCAGGATCGGGCAGCGTACCGTTCTGTTGTGCATAGGGTCGTTGTGAGTCGGTACTGACTCGATGGCACCTAACAACAACAAGTGATGTCATATTTCTTATAGGTCTCTTCCCCCCCTTCCCCTTTATATTCTATATGTTCAGGCTTTGTTTTGGGGCAGGGGCTTTATTTTGATTGGTTAGGAAAGTGAAAACACTAAAGGATTTGCTGGGATTACTTTATAAGAATGGTTCTTGGGGGTGGGAAATAGTGGTAAAGACCCTAGGTTTGGATCACTTTGATCTCTGCATTTCCAGGATGTTATATGATTTTTTTTTTGTTGTTGTTATATGATTTTGAGCAAATTATCTAACCTCTCATCTATAACATGAAGCTAATAGATTTACTTTCTTGGTGTCGTTGTTAAGTGCCGTTGAGTGGGTTCCGACCTATAGTGACTCCGTATAGGGTTTCTGAGGAGTGGCTGGTAAGCTTGAACCGCCGACCTACAGACCAAACCAACTTTTCAGCCTGCTGCATTATCTCACATTGGCACACCAGAACTTAGTGACATTGTTGTTAAGTGCCATCAAGTTGATTACGACCCATAGCGTTAGGATTAAATAAAATCTGTTATAAAGCATTTAGCATGGTACTTAAAACCTCATTTGATTATTGTGAAGAAAAGTTACTGCTCTTGAAAGGTTTAAAATTATATCTGCAGATAGTAACTCTCAGTAAATATTAGCTGTTTTTGTAGTTGTTATTCATTAGATGTTGGTTGGTATCATCTGATAGGCCATGGTTCTTTCTCCAGTAAATTAGACTTTTCTTCCCATTCTGTGGAATATTTTTATCGTAATAAAGCAGGTTCTGCTGGTTTTCATACATTTGATGTATATTTTCTAGGGATCAGAAAATAAAGCTTGTATGTTTTTCTTGTTGATTCTAAAATACATATGAATGAGAAAAATCAGAGCTTTTGATGATGTTTTGGCTTTATTAATCATTTTTCTTTTCTTTTTTCCCCTTTTTTTTAAAAAAACAATCATTAGGAACATGTTTGACAAGTTGAACCGTGATGCCTTTCAAATAGTTTCTTATTTTTTGTTTCAAACGCTGGATCAGTCTCTTACCAAAGAAGTTTTCAAGTAAGGAAAAGTTTGTTTTATTTTCTCAAGTTGTCAATCTAACATTTGAAAATGGTATATGCTTTGATATAAGCCAGAATTTCAAATTTGGCCTTTGATTATTGTTTTGAGTTGATGCCACAAAACTCAGGTTTGCATCTTAAAAATTTATTAGTTAATTTTTATAAATATGAGTGTTTCCTCTGTTTTTTTCTTTTTTTTTTTTGATGGACACAAAAACACTCAGGCATATATAATCATTTAAACAACTAAAGGACACATTCTGCAAGCCTGCCTCCTGGCCACCAGCACACAGCCTTTCTCTTTCCATGAGTCTAGAGTCTTCAGCTGCTCTACCTCTCCAACTCCTCATCTCTGCCTTTATCTCTGGTGTCACTGCTTCTCTGGTAAGGGTCCACATTCTGCTTGTGGTCTTCTCCCTTGATGGTCCTAGGATCCTCTCTTCCTGGAATGTAGGATAAACTACTCCCTTTATGTTACCTTTACAGTTGTGACAATTACAATTAGTCATAACAACAGTTACTCACTATTGAATCATAAGAATTTTATCCCCATCTTCTTTCACCAGACCCGTCTAGACAAGATGAAAACTTTTCAGTGGGGATTCTACCTTTCCTTCCACACTCTGAAACTAAATTCCCTCTTGAAAACTTGTAAGCAAGTCACTTTGTGCCTTTATA
>NW_006408583.1:7508868-7510525 GCF_000296735.1 Chrysochloris asiatica
GTCGCTATGGGTCAGAACCGACTCGAAGGCACTTAACAACAACAGCAACATAAAGGTTGGTGGTTTGATCCCAACAGCTGCTTCACAGGAGATCAATGAGGCTTTCTGTTCTTGAGAAGATTTAAAAAGCCTCAGAAACCCTATACAGGGTGGCTATGAGTCAGAATCGAGTCGATGGCATTTAACAACAAACAACAGTTGTTAGAAATTGTTGTTAAGTGCCTTTGAGTTGATTATGACTCCCAGCCACTCTGTATAGGGTTTCTAAGGAGCACCTGGTAGGTTTCAGCAATCGACCCTGTGGTTTGCATTCCAGTACTGATCCTACAGCAACACACCAGGAGTCCGTGTTATATATATCATTGAGTCTTAAGTCGTTTAAGAAGGAAATAGAAATATGAACACTATTAGCCTTGATTCCAGGTTATTTTGCTTGTGATTTGGTTTTCTTCTATCTTAAAAACCATGAAAAAAATTCCCATGTACAATTCAGTGACATTAATTACATTAACCATATATAACCATCATCACTAGCCATTTTCATAGTTTTCCTCATCACCCTTAGCAGAATGTAGGTCATAATACCTCATTTATCCAATTTAGGAAGTAAAGAAAACTTGGGAAGAGGAAGTAGAAATTATTCCTAGATCTACTAACTAGATTGTTGACATTTCATTTTTTAGTCTTTTCTCTTTCTGTGCATATAGAGGGAGCGCAGTGGCTCTATCTGATAAGCACTGGACTACAAGCCACAAGATTTGTGGTTCAAGCCTGTCAGGTGCTCCGTGGGTTAAAGATGAGGCAAAGATTTAAAGCCTTGGAAACCCTATACAGGGTTGCTATGAGTCAGAACCGACTTCATGGAACAACAACAATAATGCATATATATAACACATTAAAGACTGGGGCCTTAAATAATTATGTCTTAGACAAGCCTCTTATCAGGCAAAAACAATATGTAAATTATAAAGTCTAGTATTTTGACTAAACCCATCCATTGCCATCAAGTTGATTCCGACTCATTGTGACCCTTTATGGGGTTTCTGAGGCTGTAAATCTTTATAGGAGCAGAAAGCCTTGTGTATCTTCCCATGGATTGGCATTTTGACGTAGGCGGAATCAAAATTCCTCTGTTTCACAATTTTATATCTTGTTTAGCCACAAAACAATAGCACCCACTGACTGGGTTGTGGGGTTTGTTAGGGAGTCATACTCTTTCTTCTTTCCCTTCTCCTCTTTGTATGTAACCATTTGTATCTTTCCAGCAAGATTCTTTTTTTTTTTCCTTTTTCCTTCAGACTTAGCATGCAAATTTATTTATACCATCTTTATACATTAGCCCTTTGGATTAATTGAGAATGGTGGCCTCTCTAAATGATTTTCAGTAATTTCCCCCCCCACTATTTAGAGAATACTTTATTAGCTTCTGTAATCAAACCAATGTAGATAAGACCTTACATAATTAATACAGTGCGTTACCCCTGTACAAATGGAAAAAAAAATTAAGTTTGGTGTTTCTAGACCAATATGGCTGTTAATTTCTGTAAAGTGCCAGCTGAACATGGTACATCTGGGATACTTTTTCTAAAGTTGACAGTATAAAGTTTCCAAAAATGCAAATTGTGTGTATATATATACATATACTATATATATATAT